>NW_007728257.1:258342-260664 GCF_000696425.1 Galeopterus variegatus | reverse complement strand
TTAAGCATCAGGTGTAAGAGTCAAACGTCATATCTGTAAACAGGTATTAAAGTTGAACTCTTCCAGATTGAACCATTCTGGCCAGCTAAACCTTAATATGATACATTAATCAGGCCCATATGCCTCAAATAAATTTTGTGTTTGGTGTGTCATCATCTCCTAAAATGTCTTTCCAGTTTAAATAGTTATTTACTCCACCACATTTGGCAAAAACATTGCCTTTTTAAGTCTTAAAGTATTTCTGCTCACATTAAAATCCTCTGTTTCCCTAGCTCTTTATTTGAGGAATACTCCCAAATCTGATTATTATTTAGCAGACAAAAATGTTAAGAATACTATACAAGGGTACTTCATAAAGTTCATGGAAAGATTTGTATTAGCTTAATTCTATTTTTCCACGGACTTTATGAAGTACCCCTGTATTCAATTATTCTAAAATTATGTAAACACTGAGAACACTATAAAAACTAGAATTTCATTTTCTGTAACATCTCCCTTAGCCACATGAACAGCATTTCAACATTTTATTCCCACATCTCACCAGAGACTATTGACATCCTAAGGAGACAATAGTCAGATCTATCCCATATGCCATTTCTCAGAAACACTTTTGCATAATCTTAAAATATTAAGCTTATTTTTTAATAAGTTTAATATTTAGATTGACTACATATTACAATTAAAATGTGTAATTTAAATTATCTTTCAGATTTTTAATTTTTATTTTTTCTATTCACACTTTTAACTTTTCTTTTTTCTATTCACATTTTCATTTTGTAGTCAATCTAAATTGTATTTTGGAAGATTGGCATGAGCTATTATTTTACAGACTTATTCTACCCCACCCATTATTGAATACCCATCTCTTGGAATAAAATTTAGTTCACACTCAAAAAAAGAAAAAGAAATAAGACTTTAACTTTGCTTTCCCCCAAATTTTCACATTATTTATTAAATATTTATTTCATCCTTTCCCTAAGTGACACCAAACTTAAATTCTTATGAATATAGTTCATTTTTCACTTTCTCTGCTGTGCTTTATTATTAATTTAAAAATAAAATTTAAAACAGAAAAGGAATAGATAAGAATACTGAACAAGATTAATGAGAGAACTTGAACTACCAGGTATCAAAATGTGTGTAAAGTCACAATCATGTAACCAATATACTACAGGCATGGGAATAGAGGTCCCAAGCTTATCGTTTTTTGCAAGAAGTTTTCAGAGTAATGCTCATGAGAAAGACAGGCAGATGACCTACGTGCAGAGAAGCCCCGTAGGTCTCTTACCTGAAGGAGCTTCCTTGGTTGGGTCGGGGTCTGGCAGATACTATGCCTAAGGAAGATGCCTGAATAAGAACTCAGAGTGGGTGTTGCTGTCTCTGTCTCTTAGGACATGTACGATGAACTGATGATGACCCTTGGCTCCCGGCGGAGTGGTCTGAACCAGAACCTTACACTCAAGAGTCAGTATGAAAGGGCCCTGCAAGATCTGGCTGACCTGCTAGAAACCGGTCAGGAGAAGATGGCAGGAGACCAGAAAATCATTGTGTCTTCCAGAGAGGAAATTCAACAACGACTTGACAAACATAAGGTGAAAAAAAGAGAAAGAAAATGTAGTTGAGAAAGCATGTTCTCAAACACTGGTTTCTATTTAGTAAAACCTAATATTCTCAGTCTTGTATGAGTTTCTACTTGTATAAGTTACACTTTAAAATGTTCAACAAATGTATATCCAAACCCACTGACATCAGTAGCACAGAGAAATTATAGGGGATATGTTTCTATAATTTTGTAAATTAAAAAGGAAAACCAACCTTACCAGTAATTTTACTTATCAGTTCCTCACTAGTAGAGCCAGGCTTTTTCCCTACATAAGCTACAGTCAAGGTGAGCTCAGGCTCTCTCTTGAAAGGAGCCCAGCTTTATTCTTAACTCTGCTTTTTCCCATGTGTCCTTTACACCCATTTGTCCATCTAGTCCTGGCTGCTTTCTCTGCCCTCCTTTCTGGCCAAGGACTCCCAGCTCTAGTTATTGTAAAGTTCTTGGAGTGCAGAGCTGCCCATTCAGCTCCAGGGTTGGGTTTATGTCCTTTACGTACATCATTCAGCTCTGCATGCCCTTTAGCCATGATGCTCTGGTTATGGTAGACCTCAGAGTTTCTTCCTGGGGACACTAAGTCCTTTTACTACATAGTTAAACTTGGAAGACCTGAGTTTGTTCCATCAATATATGTCATAACCAAGCTCAGGTTGGACATTCTTCCTTAGTAAAGCAATGCTGTCTCACACACATATGCGCACACACACACACACACACACACA
>NW_007728257.1:254540-257654 GCF_000696425.1 Galeopterus variegatus | reverse complement strand
CACACACACACACACACACACACAAATAGCTCTTGCATTATTAGTGATGATAATGGAAAAAGCAGTTTTGCCAGTCCAGAAACCCAGTATCCCGTATCCTAAACTATGGGAATTCCCTGTAGGGAAACTCAAAAAATCCCATTGGGTTGTATAAGGTTAAATATTCTGCCATTATATAGCTCTCCGGAGACTTATAAAGGTGGATTTTATGTTTTATTTTTGGGAATTGTACTTCTTGCTATTTTTTTCCCAGAGTTTTTTGTCCAAAACTTCATAATTTATAAAAGCCTTATCATTTGGCTTTGAAAACATTGCTTTAAAGTTCACAGCTGGTTTTTCTCAAATTGTTGACCAGAGCAATAAAAGATCATTCTGAGTTATTCCAGAGGGGAAACTAGGATCAATGAGTATAAATAACAGGGAAATAAAGCTCAATAGAAGGAGAGTAGGCTGCCACCAAGCCCTCCTGGCCATGGGAAGTCCAGCCAAGGATTTCAGGAGAATCTCAGCTTTTATTGAATGTTGGGCTAGGTGACCTTCAAGGTCTTTTCTAACTTTAAGATTCTACGATATAATAATTGTTGGTTAAAAATAATGGTTCTAGCTCCTACTGACCAGCCCGTTTTCTGAGCGAGAGTTCTGCAGTATTGGCAAGGAGCACAGATATAGCCACACTGCTCAGGTCCAAACTCCAACCCTGCCACTACAAACCTTGCGACATTGGGCAAGCTACATAGACTGGGTGGCTCAGTGCTCTCATCTGTAAAATAGAAAATAAAACTACCTACCTCCTAGAGTTATAGAGTTGTTTTGAGGATGAAATGATCAGGTAAAGTGTTTATGGAGTGCCCAGCAAATAATAAACACTCAATTAATGTTAGCTCTTATTATCAACTCCTAGTCCTTCAGTTCTATCCACAGTACTGGGAAGAGGAGATGGGATAGTCCCTATCTCCATTTTCCAGGGTCTATTACACATAAAAAGTAATGATTTAGGGCTGGGTGGTTAGCTCAGTTGGTTAGAGCATGGTGCTATAACAACAGGGTCAAGGGTTCAGATCCCTGTACCCACCAGCCACCAAAAAAAAAAAAGTAATGTTTCAGAAACATTTGTAGGGTTGTGCAAGCCCACAATTCTGCTACATATAGGTATAATACAAAGAAAACTTAAAAATATTTAATGCCCATCAGCATATGTCAAGCTAGTAATAAGCACAACGAGCACTCTGGAAGTTGGAAAGTAGGGCTCAACCCAGCAAAGGAGGAAGGAAAATTATTGAATGTGTCAAGTGAGAACATCTCGAGAACAGAGCATAAGCAGAGGCAGATGATGGAGGAATGGGGGCTGAAGTGGCCGGGCACACGGGAGCCCAGTTGTGTGGTGGAGTGAGCGAGAGGCCGTGAGCAGAGTAAGGAAGGCCAGGCTGCATGTGGGTGAGATATGAAGAAGGCAGAGGAGATTTGTCTGCAGCTGGCACATGTGAAGAGTTTGTTTGGGGGACTGTCTGCAGCACAGCAGTGTGTAGGCTGCACTTGAGTGGGGAGACAAGAGGGCCCGATTGGGAGACAAGCACCCATCTCTGCAGGAAGCGGCAGGTGTCTGTGGGCTAAGGTGGAGGTGAGCAGAGTGGAATGTCATTGCTCACATGTTAGCTGAATTCCATCAGTTTTCGCCTTTGAAGCAATTTTTACTGTAAGGTAGTGCATGAATGTGTTGCTGACTTCTATCTAAAAAATTACAGGAATACTTTCAGGGCCTGGAGTCTCATATGATCTTGACTGAAACACTCTTTAGGAAGATAATCAGCTTTGCAGTCCCAAAGGAAACCCAATTCCACACAGAACTGATGGCTCAGGCTTCTGCTGTACTGAAACGAGCTCACAAGAGGGGCGTGGAACTGGAGTACATTCTAGAGGTGAGACTGTTGATGTAGCGTCTTTCCTACTGCAGACGCCCTACTGCAAAATGGATCTTTAAGGCAAGATGTGTTTATTCATGCAGTTGTCCATGTGTAACCTTGAACTAGCTGTGCCCTCTGGCTCAGGACTGTACTTTTCCTATGGTTATGTGTTGCCTTGTTCCCTTCTATTTCCTACTCACATTGGAATATATGCTGTGCTATCTTATAAGTCAGCTGGAGGAACCCTAGCTTCAGATCATGAGTGAAGGTATTTGGGGTTTTGATATTGAAAAACCCTGATTAGGGTTTTCACAACTAAATGAATCCATCCAGTCTTTACCATAACTCTCTGAGAGGTATTTTGAATCCCTATTTTAGGAATGAGTCTGGGAGCAATTTCTTGACAAGGCACGTGATGGCTTGGTGGCAGAGTCAGCAGTCACACCCACGTCTGTCTGACTTCATAGCCTGAAATGTGTGTTTCTCAATGAGACCTAGCTGACCACGCCATTTAATTGGCAGCCCCAGCACACACACACCTGGCCACTGCCTCCCTCCCCTACACAGCTCTGTTTTATTCCTCTGCAGCACAAGAACTCTCTCATGTACCATAGAACTTACTGTTTGTTTTTGGTTTATTGTTATTGTTGATCGTGTCTGCCCTCACTAGAATGTGAGCTCCATGTAAACAGGGATTTTTGTCTGTTTTATTCACTGCTAGATGCTCTAGGCCTTGGACAGTGCCTGGCAATATGCATTTAGTTAAGTGTATTGAAAAAGGCATCGCTTCTACTGTGACGTCTTGTTGCCACTCCAAGTGCACATTCAAGTAAACACACACACATTGAAAAACCACTGACCCTTGTTATAAATTATTGGAAAAGACTGATTAAAATTTTTTTCCATTTAAAAACAAACTAAAAATCTCAACTTAGGAATAAGTGAATTGGTATTTTTCTTAATAGACTATCTATACTATACATGAATATTTTAAATATGTCTGTGTTTTATTTTAAATTTTACTTGCAATGTAATGAATTTTAGTTCTCTCCCTACATGAAAAGCAAATGTGCCCATCCCTTTTACTTAAATCCTTGCTATGGGGGGCCGGCCCAGTGGCACACTGCTACAGTGCACCGCTTGGGAGCGCGGCGGCGCTCCCACCGATGGTTCGGATCCCACATACAGACCGGTTCCCGCTCACTGGCTGAGC
>NW_007728257.1:250730-253689 GCF_000696425.1 Galeopterus variegatus | reverse complement strand
GGTCCCGGTCCGGTACGGGCGCGACACTGAGGGTTGCGATCCGTTGCCGGGCATCAAAAAAGACAAAAAAAAAAAATCCTTGCTATGGTAAAGAAGGGAACCACACATCCCAGATACCAGGTACACTGCATACATTATTCCATTTAATCCTCATGATGGAGGAGATAGTTATGACAATTCCCATTTTAATATGTGGAAAATGAGACTTAGAGCAGTTTAGTAATTTACCCATGGTCAGACAGACGGGCTACAGATACCAAAGCCCATTCATGGTGCTTTGAAGGGTCACTATCTGATTACTTGCTTGAAAGCCATCTTTTGCTCCCCAATAGAAACCCCGACACACACAACTCTGACATAACTTTAAAGAGAATATAGCAAACTCATATTTTGCACACAAGGAAGAATGCCATTCCCTAAGGAGGATTTTTGAGCTCACGCACTAATGTGTTTCTAGGCATGGTCCCATCTGGATGAGGACCACCAGGAGCTCAGCAGACAACTGGACGTGGTGGCGAGCAGCCTCCCGAGTGTGGGTCTGGTGGAGGAAAGTGAGGACAGGCTCGTCGACAGGATAACCCTCTACCAGGTCGGTGCTGGAAGGGCGTCTTGGTGTTTCACATCGCTACGGTTCCTCTGGAAACTTTCCAGCAGTTGTAACAGAATCTAAAAAAACTTGTGCTCAAATATTTTGAGTACTTTTGCTTTTCTTTCAAGTTATTGACATTGTTGAAAACAGATAGTGTTTGTGTTATTTACAGTAGAACCTTTTTTATTTAAAAAGTCTTTCCTTTAAAATTTTTTTTAATGAGACAGCTCTTTTTTGAAAATTTAGCTTCCACCAAGCATTTTCTGTAGTTTACGCTGGTGTCATACTACTCTTAAAATAATAATAGTTGACAGCTTTAAGTGCATCTAAAATTACTACTAAAAAAGAAAAGAAAAATAAACATTATACTTATATATAGATGAAACATCTTAAACTTTTCAATGTTACTCAGGTGCAAATAGTTTGAACAACAGGTAGTGGGAACTTTGTGGGCACCAGAGTAATTATAATTCTTAAAGACAAAAATTTCACCATCTAAACTTTTAACTCAATATTTTCAATCATTTTAGCGTTTAAAATCCAGCCTTAATGAATACCAGCCCAAATTATATCAGCTATTAGACGATGGAAAACGACTTCTGATATCTATTAGCTGCTCAGATCTAGAAAGCCAACTAAATCAACTTGGAGAGCATTGGCTGAATAATACCAACAAAGTGTCTAAGGAACTTCACAGGTTGGAAACGATATTGAAACACTGGACCAGGTAACAGGATGATTATTTTGCATATTTTTAGCTAAGTGCTCCAGTGTAGTAATAAGGCTATGGGTACCGAACTTGAAAAAAAATATGGTCCCTCTGGAAAATTACTGCATAGTTTGGAAAATAAAGACAAACAGAAAGCGCTCAGCTGGATCCTTGTGTAATTGTATAAACATATGATTAAAAGTGGACAGGCGGGCATGTGCTATAATGCAGCTTCTCTTTGAGCTGTCATCCTCCCCTGCCTGATGACTGCATCTGGGTGGTCACAGTAAAGCCTTAGAAGGACAGAAAGAAGAGTAATTGTGAATTGAGAAGGGGAAGCTTCTCAAAGACAAAGGGAAGAATTCAAGGGAGGTGGACGGTTGATTTCTACGTAACGAAATACTGTTCCCGTGCCATCTTTATATCAAAGAACTTTTTATAACCATCGTCTGATATTTTCTAAGTAGCATCGATATGGAGGGGGGAAAGATATTTTTATTTTCAGCTTAGAGGTGGGAAAGCTGAAACCCAGAGACACAGATTTGACCGAGGTATAAATATTAAGATTATCAAAGAACTTTTTATAACCATCGTCTGATATTTTCTAAGTAGCATCGATATGGAGGGGGAAAAGATATTTTTATTTTCAGCTTAGAGGTGGGAAAGCTGAAACCCAGAGACACAGATTTGACCGAGGTATAAATATTAAGATAAGAGAATTTTAGAGAGTCACCAAGTGCATTTTTCTTCTAAATCTATTGTCTCTTGTTTTAAAACTGTTGGTATTGGTGAGTAACATAAGTGAGCAGAAGGTAAGGATGGGATGTTTACTTAATAGACTCATTAATATACTTACAGATATAAAAGTGAATCTGCAGATCTCATTCACTGGTTACAATCTGCAAAAGACAGGCTAGAATTTTGGACTCAGCAATCTGTCACGGTCCCACAAGAACTAGAAATGGTCCGTGATCACCTGAATGCTTTCCTAGTAAGTATAATAAAGGCATTTGATTCAATTTTATTGTTTTCAGGCCAGTAGGTAAGGCCTGGCCCATACACCAGTAAAAAGGAAATCAGTTGTTAATGGATATACTTAATAAGGTGAGCTATGAAGAATTTATCAATGTTAACTATGTGTGTTCAATAATTATGCAAAATAATAGAGATCAACTACTCAACCTTGCCCGTTTAAAGTAGTTTTCAAGTAACTGTTTCATAGTTGGCTTTCATTTGTGGGCAAGGGTGTGATTCTTATGTTTTCCACTTGCATTCAACATAACTCCCCTCTGAAGATGTAGAGAAAATTGTTTTAGGTGCTAAGTTGGTCTCATTCCTTAAATGAAAGGTCTGGTTGTTTAATTTTAATTTGAATGTTGCTGCTACTTTTAGGAGTTTTCTAAAGAAGTGGATGCCAAATCTTCCCTGAAATCATCTGTTCTGAGCACTGGAAATCAGCTTCTGCGATTAAAGAAGGTGGACACGGCCGCCCTGCGTTCTGAGCTGTCTCACATCGATAGCCAGTGGACTGACCTGCTGACAAATATTCCAGCTGTACAGGAAAAGCTCCACCAGGTACAAGGATTGGTTTCGTTAGTAGTAATTGATTTAAGCTATATATATATATTTTTTTTTTTTTTTTTTTTTTTTTTTCTTTTTTT
>NW_007728257.1:239700-249747 GCF_000696425.1 Galeopterus variegatus | reverse complement strand
CGATAACTTCGTATAATGTATGCTATACGAAGTTATTACGCGCCTCGCTCAGCCAGTGAGCGGGAACCGGTCTGCATGTGGGATCCGAACCCTCGGGCGGGAGCGCCGCCGCGCTTCCCAAGCGGCGCACTTATCCAGTGCGCCACGGGGCCGGCCCCTGATTTAAGCTATATTAAATGGAAACGTACATTAAACTGCTTTTGCTCACAAGTTTAAATGAGTTTTGTCTCAGATACCTTGCTTTTTCTCTCTTCCATCGTATTACATACTAAAAGTGAACTATTTTACAAAGCCCTGCTCAGATGGCATTTCTTTCAAGGACTTCTTTAACACGTGTATGTGTGTATGCATTGGGAACTTTGTCTGGCCTTGTTTAAACTCTGTTTCTCATGGGCAAAATGTAGGCAATTATACCTCCTTCATGAAGTGAGTGGTTATGAAAATTTATGACATAATACATGTAAAAGACCTATCATCTGTTGTGTCTATTATATTATGTAACTGGCACTCAATAAATGTAAGTACTCCTCTTATCTGGAAATACATCTACTTCCCCTGAAATCCCAGAACATTTTATCTTTATCTGTCTTTGACATGCATCACCGTGTATCAGGCATGATAGCTGTGTTTAATGTATGTGCCTTCTCTCTTCTCGTCAGTAGCTGTACACTCCTAGAGGGAAGGAACCATCCACGTTCATCTCTATATCTTTCAGTACCACATAGAAGTTAATCTATAAACATTTTAAGTGATTGCTTGTGTTCCTCCAAATCTTTATAATAAATACTTATTAATGCATAAATAATGCTATATTAAGTAAGATTCAGAATTATAAATATACTTTAGTTAAAGACTACGGAAATTGGCTATGGTCTTAGGAATAAATATCAGAGTGCCAAAAAATCTAGAAAATGATAGCCTGTAGTGTGGTATTTTTCTTTCTTCATTTAACATTCCTGAGTCATAATACACAGAGATTTTACAAGATCATTAATAAAATACATCTGTTGAGTGTTTTGTAGTTAAATTTTTTTAAACTCATAAAACTAGCTATAAAATAAGAATAATATTTTCTTCTTGCTGGTGTTTTGATTAATTAGTTAATGTTTATACAATGCTTGTAGTATTGGATGTCAAGTGAACATGAAATGACTATTATTGCTCAGGGTTTGCTTGATGTTTAATTTCAAGTTTTTATGGGTTAAGATCTAAAAACGTCATTAAGAAATGTTATCTGTGTTGGTACATTAATAAGAATTAATGTAGAGTTTTTAATTTCATAGAAGTTGGGATTGAATTTTAACACTTGGTACTTTTTCTATCTCTAATTTGGGTAGCTTCAAATGGATAAGCTTCCTTCACGCAGTGCCATTTCTGAAGTCATGAGTTGGATTTCTCTAATGGAAAATGTTATACAAAAGGATGAAGAGGATATAAAAAATTCCATAGGTTACAAGGCAATTCATGAATACCTTCAGAAATATAAGGTAGTTAACATTTTTTGAATTTTCATATTTTTAGACCATTTTATTAGAAAAATTTTTAAAATTTGAATGATAGAAATCAGATCTTAGGATGTATGTTCTATACACAATGACCAGATGGACATTTAAGAGCAGAATAACTGCACCTCTAGTAATAGGCACAGAAAAGTTGTCCAGTATTAGGAATCATTTTGAGTCATTTTAAAAAATCATGCTATCATTTATAAATATTTCATAATGAGGGTATGTAATTTGTCCAGTTCTATATCTTCTACCTATATATAAATATATCATAAATCTATATATATTCTAAATACATATATATATGTGTGTGTGTATAAATTTGTATAAACATATGCAAATATATATTCAACTTTGGAAAATAGCATGTCATATGATTACACGCAAATTGTGCCATTTGGAGTAAGTCACGGAAGACATAATATTAATCTTATGGTTACTTAAAACTTTCCAAATGCTGACAAAATAATGACATTTATATGTATGACCTTGTTTTACTATTTTCTCCTCTCTTTTTGTTAGGGTTTTAAGATAGACATTAACTGTAAACAGTTGACAGTCGATTTTGTGAACCAGTCTGTGCTACAAATCAGCAGTCAGGATGTAGAAAGTAAACGTAGCGATAAGACTGATTTTGCTGAGCAACTTGGAGCAATGAATAAAAGTTGGCAAATCCTGCAAGGTCTAGTAACTGAGAAGGTAAGCAAACTGGCCCACCGCTGCTGTCCATATTTATGTGAAAACCCCAAGAACAGGTGCACTCTAAGGAAGACTCATCTAACAAGGAGTACAGCTGTGCCAGGCTAAGAATGTTTCAACAATGCCAGCGAAGCTTACATTGCTCTAAACTTTCTTCAGTCCTATTAATTATTTTCTCTAATGTACCCTCCATTTTTTGTATATTTCATGTTGTTTCAGTTTTTTAAAGATGCCTCTTAATTTCTTTTGCCTTTGCTTCAAGTTGACTTTAGTCCTTTCTTGCTTACCAGTAATAATCTTTGATTGAGACTTCATAAAATCCATTTTTTAAATCGTATGTACAATGGGCTATATTTTAAGAATTATTAATTTGGGTCCTTTCTTGCTTACCAGTAATAATCTTTGATTGAGACTTCATAAAATCCATTTTTTAAATTGTATGTACAATGGGCTATATTTTAAGAATTATTAATTTGAAGGATATAGCAGCCAGAATCATTAGCCTGCCAATGATTTAATACAAAAATACCAAATTTCATTTCATCATGTTTTTTCAGATCCAGTTGTTGGAAGGCTTATTGGAATCTTGGTCAGAATATGAAAATAATGTACAATATCTGAAAACTTGGTTTGAAACCCAGGAAAAGAGGCTAAAACAACAACATCGAATTGGAGATCAGGCTTCCGTTCAGAATGCACTGAAAGACTGTCAGGTAACCTGTCCACGTGGTTCCCATACATCATTTCACAGTTTCGTGGCCTATGCTCAAGGAGTTTGTAGTCCCTGAGAGTTGGGAGTTAAATATTTTTTAAAAAGTTGTACTTGGTAAAAAAATTTCTGATTATATGAGTTCATAGAGTTTTCTTTAACTATTAGGTTTTTTTCACTGTTTTTAAAATGTGAAATGTGAAAATTTTCAAGCACACTCATAAGTAGGGAAAAATGCTGTGAACCTCATATACTGATCATCAGATTTAATAGCTTTTTAATATTTTTACATATTTGCCTGATTTCATAGTAAATCTCAAACATCATGTCATTTTAATCCCATGTACTACAATACACATCTCTGAAAAATAGACATTTTCTTATGCAACCATAATATTATCACCACAACAAATTTAACATTAGTTCCTTACTATTATTTAATGCTCAACCCATAATCATATTTCCTTAATTGTCTTTAAAATGTCCTTTTCAATTTATTTATTCAGATAAGGATTCAGTGTCCACATGCTACATTTGCTTGTTAGATCTCTGAAGTATCTTTAATGTTTTTTTTAATCCTATTGACTTGTTGCAGAAACTGTCCACTGGCCTCCTATCCAGGATTGGCCTGTATACTTCCTTATGATGTCATTTAACTTGCTCTTCTCTCCTCTGTATTTTCTATAAATGGAAGGTAACAGTAGAGGCTTGACTGGATTCCTGTCCAACTCACAAGCAAGTGCTTTGCAGGTGGCAGGGCTAACTTCCTATTTTGTCACCGGAAGCACACAGTCTGCTTGTTCTATTGTTAGTGATGAGGATCAAGGGTTTAGGTGGAGTGGTCGTATCCCAAATGTTCCAGTGACTTAGGAACACATAATCTTTCCTCAGGTATTCTTGCTTATACAAAAGAAATGCAAGCTCTTACAGTTAATGCTGTAATGCTCACTCGTTTGTACTATGTTACCGATTAGTTATGACTGTTCTGTTAAAGTAAGGTTTCCCAAGACATGAAGACTCGACTTTGAAGTAATTCTGCAGAAAAGCACCCTTCCCCAAGTTTTGTCTTTCTATTCCAGATTTCACATAAAAAGAACCTTGGTAATGATCTGCCTTCTGACTAGCATTTTTTTCCGTTTGGGGCACATATAAAAAAGAATCCATTTAAGTCCTCAATCAAAGCGTTTTAGTTTGGAAAAAGGGAAGAGATGCTCCTGGTGCTGGGCTTCCCAGCTAATGGATCATGATTTTGAGACTGCATAAAAATGATGAAGAAAAACATCATATAGAAAAATACCTTGAAGTAATAATAATAATAATAATAATGATAATAAAATACCTAACATCAGAAGATAGATGTGTAAAAGACTAAAGACCAAAAACACATATTTCCAGTTTTCTAGGGGCCAGTAGTATTTCTAATTTAGATTATAAATTCTAAAATCTACAAATAAACCAGAATTGTAAAATTTTACTTTGAAGGAAGAAAACTCGTACCTTTTATTGAGTTTCTAAGTTAAAATATTTTTGTTAATATACCTGTTAAAAGGTAATTAAAATTCTAAGTATTAAAATATTAAGCTTATATTTTAACTAAGTTAAAATATTTCCATTAATATACCTGTTAAAAGGAAGTTCTAAGTGTTAGCATTAGCAAGATAAGTGCTTCCTTATTGCATTATTGTGATAAACTTTACTATGGAAAGACTGAAATGCCACATTAATATAATTTCCTTTTTTTTTCTTTCCTTCTTTTCTTTTTTCTCTTTCTTATTTTTCTTCTCTTAATGTACCTTTTTCTTCCATTTTCCATTTTGTTTCTTTTCCTGTGCATGTCTTCTATTTAACAGAGAAACACATTGCTATCTGGAAAATATAGCAGAAGCGTGGCCAAGTCTCACTACTTTTAGGATCTAAGTTTTAGACCTAAGTTTTAGACATAAGTTTTAGACCAGAGGGTCAGGTCAGGCAGCATTAGGAGAAAAGCTTAACATGTGGTTTCAAGAACTCTATTTCAAGGACAATTTGTGATTTCAAATGAAAAGTGTCATTTTTTGAAACAAAAAGCAGAATGAAAGTTGCCCACACAATTATTTTGAGACGTTACATTTAAATCACAATAGCCTAACTGGCAGGTTCTATTTGGTGATACTACCAACATTAATAAAACTTATCATTATTTTTGAGAAATCTCTTCCTTTGGACCAAAGTGTGAAATTCAAATGAGCATACTTAAATCAGTGACTGGATTCAAGCTTTATTTTGTTTTTAAAATCTTGAATATTTTTCCAATATTTTAGAAGTGACATTCATTTAAACCAACTTAAAAACTGATATTTATGAATTAACCCAAGTTAGGAATGATTTATTATAATGAAAGTGTTAGGTTTAGCTTTCCCCTTCATTTATCGGAAACAGAATCATCTTTTAATTATTATTGAAAGGAAAGGGAAACCACCTTTATTTTGCACAAAATATGTATTTCAATCCTATTTCCCTCCTGGGTTTTGATCTTATGCCATCATACGTGTTCAGGGCATTTTTGAGATGTGTTTCTAAGCAATGGATCATCTGTTTAGTATTGCTCACTGAAAAAAGTTGACATCTATGGATAAATGAGGATAAACAATTTCTAATGGTTGAATTTTAGAATCATATTAAAGATATATTGGAAGAATTATTTATGGTTACTTAATCTCTTACAGAAGTAGAGAGAAAAGTCCTTAAATAGTAAAGTTAATTATGTTTTCTATACTGCATAAAAAAACGGAAACTCTAGTAATCACTATATTCATTTTCTGGTAATTATCAAAGCTGTCAAAATATTGACAAAATTATAAAGTGAAAATGAGAGAACAATATGAAAAGCAAAAATGATCTCTTTAAGCTACTAAACACATGAATTTCTGATTAACACAGTACGACAAATATAGTTTCATGATAATTCAGGAGGAAAAAATAAATAAATTTGCAATGAAGCATGGCAGATTACGAAATGGCTGGGTGTCTTACATTTGGCCAGTTTTTCAAGCTTATAAGATATTTTATACATATTTGTCTAATTTTATTTCTTTGAGGTAAGCAAAAAATTATTATTATCCCTACTGTATAAATGAGGTAGAAAAGAAACCAAAAGGTTGAACCACAACAGAAACACAAATAAAAGAGGTAAAAATAATTTTTAAAAAGCACAAAATTTGTAAATAATATAGCAGAGACTAGACTCCTCATTAACACCTTATCAACAACACTACTGATGTCAGAGGTAGGATCTGGGGGGCCTGATAGGCAGCCTCAGCCCACCTCTTCCTTTTACCAGGTTCTTGACTGTGCCACAGGAAAGAATTCAAGAGCAGAGTTACAGTAGAAAGTGAGAACAGGTTTAAAGTAACAGATGAGAAATACAGGTTCCACAGAGAGACTGCAGTCGAGCTCCAGAGGTTGGGCAGAGCCCACATCAAGTCTAACACAAAAGCAAGAAATACACCCTTAACGTTCAGTACAGAGTGCAGGTTGGCTCAGGAGAGTGAACAGGCATGTGCTAAAAGTAAGCTTAACACAACAGTAAAGCACACACACCGCAACCAGAGAGGTGCAGGTTGGCCCCAGGAAAGTGAACAACCACTCCACCTTCTGCTGCTGGGATTTGACTTCTATAGTTTTGCCATCTAATGAATATTAAATTAAGGGGGGTGGTGGTACCTCATTATGTAACATAGTCTTGCACATGCTCAGGTGGTCTTCTTTTGGAGCATGTTCATTGGTCAAATTCTATCACATGTACCAGACATATTCAAGAATATTTTGTGCTCTCTAGCACTTCTAGTGGAAGGTCCTTCAGAGTATGAACTCCACGTTACTGAGCTTGCCCAGCTACTAGAGTTATATAACCCCTCTCTACTGAGCATGTCCAGCCACTGGGTTTGCATAAGCCAACTGCTTGTGGTCTCATTTTCCCTGTGTTGGTGCCAAAAATAGGTCTAATTAGCAATGGTAACTTTCCTCTAGGTATTCAAGAATATTTTGTGCTCTCTAGCACTTCTAGTGGAAGGTCCTTCAGAGTATGAACTCTACGTTACTGAGCTTGCCCAGCTACTAGAGTTATATAACCCCTCTCTACTGAGCATGTCCAGCCACTGGGTTTGCATAAGCCAGCTGCTTGTGGTCTCATTTTCCCTGTGTTGGTGCCAAAAATAGGTCTAATTAGCAATGGTAACTTTCCTCTAGAGGAGGGCCTAACAAAGGGGCCTGAGACCATGAGGAATGGCTTCTAACCCAGAGGTATGTCCTGAAACCTGAGCCCAGGGATCGTGAGCACTTCTTATCTCACTACCCAATATTAGTTCACATATATAGATTGTGAGAGGGAGTGAAATCTTTTTTACACAAGTGAGACATTATTCAAACTTAAAATATTTTGGAATTTTATCCCCTCTAACCTCTAGGGCTAAAATTCCAAATCTATTTTTAGTTCTGGGAGTGTACTTCTGAATATGAGGATCTAACCACACCTTAGTACCAGTTTATCATATTATCCTAATGTGGGGTATACATCCCCCCAGGTTCAGCTGAGTCACCTCCAGTACTGAGCTAGGAGGCAGTGTCTCAGAAGACTTGGGTTCCAATCCCTCCTCTGTCCCTCACCAGTTCTGTGACCCAAGACGGGTGGGATGACTTGATCTTCCATTTATTTATCTATAAAATGTTGATAGCAATCTCAACCTGCTTCACTGAGCCTCACAAATTTTCAAATGGCATTAAAACATGTTAGGATTATGATGTATGGCTAAGTATGAGCTCCAGATCTTTTTCTCATTTTATTTCCTTTCTTGAACATTTCATGCTGACAGTTATAAATGCACATCCCAAAGAAAATGAGGATTTGACTCATGAGAAAAGCCTATTATCTTTCAGAATCACATAGAATCAGAGCATTTTAGAGAGAAAGAGAGGATAATAGAGATTATCTTTTCCAATCTTCTGATTTCCCATCTGATGAAACCGAGGCCCAATGGAAGTTTCTCACCCAAAGTGACACAGCTTTAGAGTAGCAGAAATGTGACTAAATCTCAAATACTGGGGCCCAAAGTACTGTTCTTTCACATTTCTTCCTTTGGGCTAGGCTGTGTAGCTTTTCAAATACTAAAATACGTGAATTTAAAAATATAAATCATACTACTGTTTCCAGCATATATTTCTTTCTTTGTAGCTCCTTGAAAAAATTACTTGGTGCCATTTCCATATCTAGAAGGTAATCAAATTTTACTTTTTTTTAAAGTTATGCTAATTTCCCATGGATAAAAAGACATTTTTTTACATTTAAGTATAGGAAGAAGAATTGCTGTAGAGACCCTCTTCTGAAAATGATAAGCTTTTTGAATTAGTAAAAGGTTTTTAGGACATGAAATTATAATGGCTCAATTTCAGTGCACCCCAGAGTTCCATCTATAGAACAATTTTAAGTGACTATTTTTTAAATCTTTCAGGATCTGGAAGATTTGATTAAAGCAAAAGAAAAAGAAGTAGAGAAAATCGAGCAGACTGGACTTGCTTTGATTCAGAACAAGAAAGAAGAAGCCTCTAGCATTGTGGTGAACACGCTGCAGGAGCTCAACCAAACCTGGGCAAACTTAGACCACATGGTAATACAGCTCGTGGAGAGCCGGCTCCAAGACTGTGTTTGCCAGCTCACGTGCAAACTCTGAGTTTTGGTTTTCCTAAAGTATCTGAGTAAATAATTATCCATATTATACATCATTTCTGTACTAAGTTCACTTCATTAACCTCTTTTTAAACAACATCTAGGGCTGGCTGGTTAGCTCAATTGGTTAGAGTGTGGTGCTCATAAAAAATGTCTAGCTTCTGGTATTTTCTGTAATCTTATTATACACACTACTCTCTCAATGAGCTTATCCATTCCCATAGGTATAGGTACCATCTAAGCACACGTAACTCTTAAATGTGTATCGACAGCCTGGATTTCTCTCCCAAACTCTGTATAGAGACAGAGACAAAGAGAAATCCAACTGGGAAATATCTCCTCTTGCATGCCCAGTAGACGTCTCAAGCTTCCATGCCCAAACCGAGCCCTCATCTCCTCCCACAGGCCTTCATTTTCTGCCATCTCCGTTAATGACAGCTCCACACTTCCAGTTGCTTGGGCAGAAAACCCAGGAGTCTTTCTTCTCTCCGCTTTTTCACATCCACATCTAGTCCATCAGAAAATCTTCTCAGCTGTACTTTCAGAGTAGATTAAAATTCAACCCCTGGCCCTACCTCTGCAGCTAGCACCCAGGTCTAAGCCACCATCATCTCTTGCTTCAGTTATTTTGATGGCTCCTAAATAGTCTCCATGCCAGAGAGGATTAATTAAAATGGAAGTCAGATCATACCACTCCTCTGCTCAAAATCCCCCAATCGCTTCTTATCTCTTTCAGAATGAAGCCAAAGCCTGGTACTGATGTAGCCTCTCTCTCTCTCTCTCTCTCTGACCTTGTGTCCTGCAATGTCCCGCAGGTCCCTTTTGCTTCTGCCACCCTGGTCTCCCCCTATTCTTGAACTCAGCAGGCAGGTCCTCCACTCGGGGACTTTGCTCTGGCTGTTGCCTCTGCCTGGAACATCCTCTCCCAAGTATCTGCATGGTTCCCTCCCTCTGCTCAAAGCTATTGCTCGAGCGTACCATCTCAGGGAGGACTTTCCTGACCACCTGTTTTAAATGACAGCCTCTTTATCCCCACCTTTCACTCCCCAACTCTTTTCTGCTTTGCTTTTGTCCATATTAGGAATATTTATCAACTTCTAACATGTAGTACAGCTTACTTGTGTGTTTAAATTTCTCTCACTGAATTGTAAGCTCTATGGAGACATTTGATAAATATGTGCTGAATGACATGTTGGATCCTCCAATAATTAGGACTATAACAAGAAATACTACTCCTTGGAGTGCGAGATCACAATATTTACTATATTAGTAAAAATTTAGTTCTTTCATAAAAACATCTCCTCTTGAAAAAAAAGAAAAACAATACAAGGGAAAAATACACTATTTAGAAATTCTCACTAATCTGCTTTCTTTGTTTTCATGGCTGCATTGTGACTGTCATGGGACAGGCTCTGGTGCCCGTCTGCACCCCT
>NW_007728257.1:187874-238991 GCF_000696425.1 Galeopterus variegatus | reverse complement strand
CATGGGATCCGAACCCTCGGTGGGAGCGCCGCCACACTCCCAAGCAGTGCACTCTCCAGTGTGCCACCAGGCCGGCCCATGATCTCTTTTCTTAATTATGGCCATACTTACCTCATATCCAAAAAATTACTTTTAGATTAGTGGTGAAATCCAGGAAGTCCAAAGTAGATGCCTTTCTAAAGTGATACAAACCAAACTAAAAACTTAACTGATGCAGATAAGTATGAGGAAAGAATGTTCTTAGATGTTTTGTCTTAAAATTTGAGTGTATGCATGTGTGTACCTGTGTGCACACATGTGAGATAGGTACATAGATATAGATAGACATATAGAGATTAGTTATAGACATGGAAATATAGCTCTAGATATAGATACAGACATAGATCTTATTTCCTGGGACCAGACTACCTGTATTTAAATCTAGATCTCTCACATTCTAACTGTATCATCTTAGGTAATATTCGCTACCTCTGAGGGCCTCAGTTTTCTCATCTGTTAGATGGGATAATGATTATACCTACATCGTAAGGTTGTTATGAGGATTAAATGAATTTAAAATACTTATTTAATGTATTTCCTAAACTGTTTTATTAAATATGTTGACCTTTTATCACTTTAAAATATACATATTTATCAGTCACCTTTTTAAGAATTTCCATTTAGACTGAGTGTTCAAAAGTGTGAAAGGCATAAATTTCAGTTGCGTTTTACCTTTCAAATATTTTTTTGTTTTTTAGTTTGTTTATAATGCCTGAAACCCTGGTGAAGTTCTTAGATGTTNTATGGAGACATTTGATAAATATGTGCTGAATGACATGTTGGATCCTCCAATAATTAGGACTATAACAAGAAATACTACTCCTTGGAGTGCGAGATCACAATATTTACTATATTAGTAAAAATTTAGTTCTTTCATAAAAACATCTCCTCTTGAAAAAAAAGAAAAACAATACAAGGGAAAAATACACTATTTAGAAATTCTCACTAATCTGCTTTCTTTGTTTTCATGGCTGCATTGTGACTGTCATGGGACAGGCTCTGGTGCCCGTCTGCACCCCTGGGCACTGCCTCGTATCTGAGGCAGCACTTCCTCCATCCTCTGGCCCATTACATGCTATCTCAATTGGTCTCAGTATTGTTTCTTTATGCTGAGAACAAAAGCAGAGAATGCACATGCAATTTTTTTTTTTTTTTTTGGTGGCTGGCCAATTCAGGGATTTGAACCCACAAATTAGTTTATATGATCTCTTTTCTTTTTTTATTTTATTTTATTTTTTCCTTTTTGTCTTTTTTTACTGACCGGCAACGGGATCGCAACCCTCGGTGTTGCGCNTATTTTTTTGTTTTTTAGTTTGTTTATAATGCCTGAAACCCTGGTGAAGTTCTTAGATGTTGATGTTTTTCCATCAATTGAATTTATAGTTCATCATTTTAAATATTATGTAATTACAAGAAGTGTTTGTCTTTTTCAAAAGGTTGAGCAGTTAAAGATACTGTTGAAGTCAGTTCTCGACCAATGGAGCAACCACAAAGTGGCCTTTGACCAGATCAACACTGACCTCATGGAAGCCAGGTATTCCCTGTCCCGATTCCGTCTGCTGACTGGCTCCTTAGAAGCTGTTCAAGTTCAGGTAGACAATCTTCAGGTAAGAAATGAAGTTACACATTCTTAAAATTCTTTTTAATTTGAGAAAACCAAAAAATTAGTCATCAATAAAAACATCATTCTGAAATATTGCCATATATTGTTCACATTTAATTGTTTAAAAAAATCATTAAAATTAATTTTACCCACTTTACTGTTGCTTAATCACACTTGCCTGTGGGTACCAAATCATGGGTTAGCTGTTATATGGCTAAATGACTTTTATTGCCCGGTTACATAAATATTCACATAAATGTATTTTATAAAATGATTTTATGCCCAAATCAGCCTCCATAATTTTGTCACTGCCTTTTATATCTTCCCTTTTTCTTTTTATACTGCTTCTTCAAACATATTCTAAGGGATTCAAAAGAAAGCAAAGAGAAAAATAGCTAAAGTGGTAAACATTTAAGCCATTGAGTTGTTTTTATTCATTCGGATAAGATAGTGGCCTATCCGATGCGTCCACACAATCCTCTTTTCTGGCACTTACTGCTTGGTTTCCTGTGTGTCCGTGACCATTGCATTCATGTAGAATGACATCACTGCTCCTATCTCAGGTCACTGCCCTCACTCCCTGCACACCTGGGCACTGGGTCACTCTCATCTGCTGCTGTTCTTTCTTCTTGGCTAAATAACACAGACGTGGGGTGGGCAGGGCAGGCCTCAGGGATGGGGCGCCAGCAGGACCCCAGCATGTGCCCTTCTTACATCTAGTCCACCCCCGGCTTGGGAATCAAATGTATGTATTGCTGACCTCACATGCAGACTTTCTTAAGGGATGAAATGTGTATATATAATTTCTTTAAAGTTTTAGTAGTTGTTGCATATACTAGGAATCATTAAAACTTATTTTGAGGATAGTAAATTTAAAAGCTCATTTTACATCTTACAGGCTATTAGAAGTACTTTTTAATTGAACATATTCTGTATTGAACACCTGTAAAAGCTGTCTCAAAATATGAAAGTATTAAGGGTCTTTTCCTTGAATATTTTGATTTGAGGGCAATCAAATATTGGTGTTAAATAACACTAGATTTTTGTAGCCTACTTCACCTATGGAGTATTACTAAGAACTGAGTCTATCACCTCAGCAATATTTCCAAGGAAACATCTTTCTTTCAGTTCCCTCTCTTGTAGAAGACTCCACCAAACCTGTCTAATAAATATTCTTTGCTTTAAGCAATTATCAAATATATAATGCATTATTATTAATATAGTCACTGTTCTTGCAATAGATCACTAAAGCTTATTCCTCTTCATTAGTTGAAACTATATACTCTTTTTTTTTTTCCTTTTTGTCTTTTTTCATGACTGGCAATGGATCGCAACCCTCAGTGTCGCGCCCGTACTGGACCAGGACTGGCAACGGGATCGCAACCCTCGGTGTTGCGCCCGCACCTCGCTCAGCCAGTGAGCGGCTGGTCTATATGTGGGATCCGAACCCTCGGCGGGAGCGCCGCTGCGGCGCACTGTAGCAGTGCGCCACCGGGCTGGCCCGAAACTATATACTCTTTGATCAGCGTCTTTCCTTTTTCCATCCACCCCGCTTCCCCAGCCCCTGGTGTATACCATTCTACTCTCTGCTTCTATGAATTCAACTTTTTTAGACAAAAATTGATATGTGAGGTGACAATATGTTAATTAGCTTGATTTAATCTTTCCAAGGTGTAAACATATATCAAACAGTCACATTGTACACTGTAAAATGTACAATTATTATTTGTCAATTAAAAATAAAAGAAAATTTTAAAAATTAAAAGAAAAAATTCTCTGCAAGGAAGAACACCCAGAGATAGAACTTGGATACTAAGAAAAGTTATGACTTCTTAGAGTCTTAATGATTAGGAGTTTGTGGTAGAATCATTCTAGGTATGTAAAAAAGTAGAGACCTAGGTTTTGGCTTTGAGCATCACAGAAAACCACAGTGTCACAGATAGTACATATGCCACCACCATAGCTTCCTACGAAGTGGTGGACAGAGGCACCTTTTGTGAGTGTTTGCAGCAGGATCCCAGATGTCAGCATAAAAAGACTTAGTTGCTAAGAATCTCTTCTCACAACCATAAGAACAAAATCATAAAAAAGAGAAGAAATTATTATCTAGAGAAAGATTATAAAGCAATGGAGCCAAGCCATGCATGATGATATATTTGTATGTACATATTTATGAAAACATCTGTAAATTCCTTTTAAACTTGCTTATTAGAATTTAGATCCTGTCATGTCATGTGTGGAACTTTTTCTTTGGGCAGAATCTCCAAGATGATCTAGAAAAACAGGAAAGGAGCTTACAGAAATTTGGCTCTGTCACCAACCAACTGTTAAAAGAGTGTCACCCACCTGTGACAGAAACTCTTACCAATACACTGAAAGAAGTCAATATGAGGTATGGGGGATGCCAGCTTTACACATTATTTATATCACAACCCTATTATAAACATTGATATAATTACAACTTTCTGACATTTGGAAATTGAGCTTTGTAGATTCTCTTCTATTAATGTTTTGATGTTCACAAAATGAATTTAACAGTAAGTAAACATAGTGCAGATATTCAGAAAGATTGAGAACTGCCCTAAGATTACTCTCCTCCTCATTATTTACCCTTGAAATATGAAGGTGAAATGTTACTTTTCATTATGTTAAATAGCAATGATTATTTCCATATTCACATAAACCAGGATCATGAAAAATAAAACAGCAAATAACAGCATTTGATGAGAGATGGTAATCGCTCATAAGTGTTGGCTCTTGTCTCCAGATGGAATAACTTGCTGGAAGAGATTGCTGAGCAGCTGCACTCTAGCAAGGCCCTCCTTCAGCTTTGGCAGAGATACAAGGACTACTCCAGACAGTGCGCTTCCACAGTTCAGCAGCAAGAAGATCGAACCAATGAGCTGCTGAAGGCAGCCACGAGCAAGGACATTGCTGACGATGAAGTTGCCACATGGATTCAAGATTGCAACGTATGTTCAGGACCCCAGCATGCCATTCTTAGACTTCACAGGTTCAGCAGGGCTAGGGCTGACGTGTGTAAGATTTTGGTGTGTCTCAGTACGAGACAATTATCCAAAAATAGGTATTAAAGAGCCACACAGTTGCACATGTATCAGATTTCAGAAATCTGCTCCTCTGGCTTCATTTTTCAAGATACATTGTTTTCCCATTTTCACTAATGGAATATAATCCATGTGAAAGATTTAGGCTATCCATTTTTACTAAGATGGTCAATATACAAAATGACCATATAAGGAATAATGTTATGTGTTTTAAAAATCTACTGTTAGAAATATTCATTTAGATTCACTATCTTCTATGTAAGCATCTACGTAATAGTTTCATCTAAGAATTTAATGGTAGAAAGAAGTCTTTTCTCTCCTGATTTACTAGTGCACTTCTTTTTAATAATTCTCTTTTTCACTGTAGCTGCCAGTAACCTACTTAAGGTTTTCAGGAAAAGCTGTTCTCTTGTTTCATCTATTACATGTCTCTTGCTGTTTGTCCTTACTTGTCTTTATTTTAATGAACCTGTTACCAAGATCTTATAAACATTCCCAAATCAGTTTATTAGAATTAGGTAAGTTATAGAAACTACACAAACAAAAGTTCAACATATTCCAATACCTTCAACCTGACTAATCACTTTAAAACTAGAGATTAATATTTACAATTAAGATAATATGTGTTTGGGTTTCTTTTTTTTTTTTGGTTCACGTAGTTTATCCCTGCAAGATCTGTCATCTCCACTCCTCCTGAATTGAGATATACCTTGTCTGTATCCAGGTGAAGGTTAGAGGAGCCCTTTGGTTTTCCCCCTCTCACAGTAGTCCCTGCACAGATATAGCAGACCCTGTGTTCCCCACTGTGTCTGGGTCCAGCAGCAGTAACAGGTAGTGGATAAAAACCAGTAACAGAGAATTTCCATTGGCTTATATTTTTGAGCATAAAAGTAGAGGCAAGAGATGCCACAGAGAAGAATAGAGATAAGATTGCTCTTACCCTCTACTCTCCAGACTCATCCCTGCATTCTGTACCCCACTGAGATAGGAGGGTTCTAACTACGATAATGTGACCACACATGGACAACACACCATTGACAAACAAATCCCTGGGGCATATAATAATAAGTAGAAAAAGGTAAAATACATGTATTAGTCTGCTTCTGTTGCTTATAACAAAATACCCAGAACTGGGTAATTTGTAAGAAAACAAAACTTACTGCTTACAGTTTAGGAGGCTGGAAAGTCCAAAGTCCAGGGAATACATCCAGTGAAGGCCTTGTTGATGGTGACAGTGACACAGGGCTCCCACATGGCAAATGATGGAGCAGAGTGAGAGCAAGCACCTCACTCCTTCTCATTTAAAGCCCTCAGAATCACACCCATGACCACCATTAAGCCATCAATGGATTAATCCATTCACTAGGGCAGGGTCCTCACAATCTAATCACCTCTTCAAGACCCCACCTTCCAATGATCATAATAGGATTTCCCAACCTCTTAACAGTGTCACAGTGAGGACCAAAACTCTAACACATTAAACTTGGGGGGACACAGTACAATCCATTTTAAGATAGCACTGTATTTTCAGTTTGGTATAAATTACATAAAAAGGTAGGAAAACATTGCCAAAATGTTTCCACTTATTGGTTCTACTTGTGGATCATGGTTTTTTGGTTGTTTTTTTTTTCTTGTTCATGTATGTTTTTCCTCATTTTCCCCATCTCCTATAACGAACCTGTGGCTTTTATTACCAGAGGAATATATATGTACATATTTATACTTTATGTACATTATATGAGGGGTTTTCAAAAAGTTCATGGAAAGATTGGTATTATCTTTTATTTTTCTATGAACTTTTTGAAGTCCTCTCATATGTAATATATCTATAATTTACACACACATAATATTTTTAAAACTTGGATTTAATTTTTGATCTTTTTGTTGCAGATAAAGGTTATTTAGCCTAATAAGTTCATAAATAAGAATTGCATATTTGTAGATGTGTGGCCCTTTGCCAGTTGCTGTTTGTAATGAGGAGCACACTTAACTTGTGTTACAACAAGCATATTTTCATCTTCTGTAGGATCTGCTCAAAGGACTGGGGACAGTTAAGGATTCTCTTTTTGTTCTCCATGAGCTGGGAGAGCAACTCAAGCAACAAGTGGATGCTTCGGCAGCACCGGCCATTCAGTCCGATCAACTCTCTTTGAGTCAACACTTGTGTGCCCTGGAGCAGGCTCTTTGCAAACAGCAGACTATGTTACAGGTGCAGAGCTCATATCCAGTCTGTGTTACCAATTGGGTGCTCTATAATGTCTGGGCATAAACACAGGAAAAGAATTTTTTTGTCATTGAGACAATGCCTTCTTCAAGACCAAAGAATTAAAAACTGAACAAACTTGAAAGTTCCAATGGGGGAACAAAAGAAGGTGGGAGTTTTGCACTGTTCTCCACAGTGTAATTTTAAAATTGGTTTAGGAGGCAAACCCCTAAACCAATGTCTTCCTCCATGGCACGTTCAATTAATGAGCACTAAGTGGCTGTAATGTTAACTTTTATGTCTGTATAACTTAGGTTTTTGGGAGAATCAGAATATTTTTCAGATGTATTTCATAATGTATTTAAAGAAAAACTTTAACTGGCAAGGCAAAAATAAAAAAATAAAGAAAAACTTTAATTAGTTACTGATTAATGGTACATAGAAATAATTCTACTTTTTAGAAAAATTACACAAAGAGAAAAAAATTAAATTATTATAGGTCTGTTTTTTTAGGAATGGCATCTTGAGAATGGGAATTTGATACAGAACATGAAAAATAATTTTAATATCCACTTACCCTTTACCGTATTTCACTAAAATACCAATCTTTTTCTCCGTAATACCAATTTGTTTTGTGATGAAAAAGGCTGGAGTTCTTGACTATGAAACTTTTGCCAAGACTTTGGAAGCTCTGGAAGCCTGGATAGTGGAAGCTGATGAAATCCTCCAAGGGCAGGATCCTAGCCACTCATCGGACCTCTCCACCATCCAGGAAAGGATGGAAGAGCTTAAGGTAAGAATGTTCAAATCTGAGTCCCAGATCTTCTATCTTCTGTGCTCAAAAACTTCAGGAAAACCCGAAACCAGTGTACACCTACTCTTTCTCTCAAGCTCCCAGTGAATCCCCCTGCTCTGCCTTCCTGCTCTCCTGAGAGCGTGAGCTGCGTGTTGGCGAGGAGCATGAGCTGATTTCCCAGCCTGTGATGGGAGCCAGGCCAGGACCAGTCCTAGAAAACCGCCTCCCTCCTCCTCCTTTCCACCTGCAGTCCTTTCCCACGCTCAGTCGGTCGCCTCCTTAAAAGCCTGAGCCTCCCACCTCCCTCTCTAACGTCTTCCAGTCCTAGTTCAAGCTCCTGGGTCTCTCCTGACCACTGCACTAAACTCCCACAGATCTTGCGTCCCCCCACTCCCACCAACCTGCTCTCCCCCCGGCTGCCAGAATGATCTTTTTCTTTTAAAGCGTTTTACTCACGTAGTGTAATTTAATCAATCCACATTGTATATGAGTACCTATATCAAAACATAACGTTGAACCCCATAAATGCATGCAATTGTGATTTGTCAATCAAAAATAATTTTTTAAAAGGCAAAGTAATAAAAGAGTTTACTTAATTATGAACTATTATAAATGTTCAATAAAGTAAATAAAGCAATATAAGTAGGCATGCAGATGTTATCATACTGTTCCTCTGGTTAAAACCCTGAGTGGGTTCCCAGTGCTCTTAGGATAAAGGCCAGTGTGGCTTTCAGGTCCAGCATAACCTGGCTTCCACCTTTCCTAAAGGCTTCATCCTCACCTCCAGCCACTCGGGAGTCATGGTGCTTCCCAGTGTCTGTGTGCATAAAGTTTCTCCCTTCCGAATCCTTTTCTCTTCCTGCCAACTCTCTCCCCACAAAAAGAGTAAATTCCTGCTCATTTTGTTCATTGTCAGTCTCCTAGGAAAGCCTCCACTGTCGGGCTCCCCAGTGACACCCTTTTATATTACACTATTCTTTTCCCTCCATGCTTCATCATGTCATTTAATGACATTCATGCGAGTAGGTGATTACTACCAGGCTCTCTACTACTGGAACGGTAGCTTACTTTTCCTAAGTACCACTAGAAGAAGGACCATGTCATATCAATTTTGTTCAGTGCTGATGTCTATGCATGGGAATTCTGCCATCTAATAGTTATGCATTGGCGTCAATCACTGGGAAGATTTATTGTTTCTTCAGGGATCATGAGCCTTTTGCAGAACATGAAGAGAGAAAGCACATTCACCACTAAAGGTGTCCTGATGTTTTTTCCTTCCTGTAGTCGATTTTCCAGATAGAGATAAAAATGACCATGGGAAAACAAGAAAGGGCAGCTTTGTCCTGTGTTTAAAGGGAAGTAAGAGATCTGAAAGCACAGAGTGTTGTTTCAGTTGAGTCTCACCAACTCTGGCGTTGGGGTCAAGGACCTAGAACTGAAGCTCTTAAGGCAATGTGTGGTCAGTTCAAAGCTCAAGTGAGATTAATTCTATCTAGCCAGAACCCAACAACATTTGTTTACCTAGCTCAACCACTTACTAGCTGGGCAGCTTTGAGCAATATACTTATTTTCTGTGCCTGTCTTTCCTCATTTGCAAAGTACCTTGGTGATACTCACCTCATGGGATTGTTTTGAGGATAGAATGAGTTATTACTTATAAATCTCTTATAACAATACTTGATTCATATTAAGTGCTAAATAAATGTTAGCTCTCACTGTTATAATGGTTACTATTATTGAATAATAAAGGAGCAGATTAGCATAAGCTAAATATAAAGAGTAAGAAATAAGGCTTTGTCATCATCAGCATCATTTTCATCTTACATCAGTTCTACGAAAAATGATATATGAGTAAATAAAATAATATGTGTAACCAACTAAGTATTCAACAAAGGACAGTGAGTAGCTGTGGTAGCAGCAGTGCAAGCTGAATAGGAGATTCAGCTTTTCTCTATTTGTACCTCTGGAGACTGCAAGTAAGTGCCTAGAAAGGCACAGCAGATCAAAGACCAGCGTCTTCCTGAAACTGAAAGTTCACTGTGCATTTTGAAAAAGCTCTGTCTTTTCCAACCATGGTGCTAAAACTGCTTTTACCTTGTTTTCAGGGGCAGATGTTAAAATTCAGTAGCATGGCTCCAGATTTAGACCGTCTAAATGAGCTTGGATATAGATTACCCCTGAATGATAAAGAAATCAAAAGGATGCAGAATCTGAACCGTCACTGGTCTTTGATCTCCTCTCAGACTACGGAAAGATTCAGGTAGCGTAAATGAGATATTTTGGTCACTCCAGTTGTCTTAGTCAGTTTTGTGCTGCTGTAACAAAATACTGCAGACTGGGTAATTTATAAAGAATAGAAATCTGTGTTCTCACAGTTCTGGAGGCTGGGAAGTCCAGGGTCAAGGCACCGGCAGGTCCAGTGATCTGGTGAGGGTTGCTCCTTGCTTCTAAGATGGTGCCTTCCTGCTGCATTCTCTGGAGGCGAGAAGTGCTGTGTCCTCACGTGGAGGGCAAGAGCACTGAAAGCTGCATGCAGCGTCTTTTGTAGGGGCCTCAAATCCATTCACAAGGGAGAAGCCCTCATGGCCTATTCACCTCTTAAAGTCCTCCCCTCATAATACTATCAGTTGGAGGTTAAGTTTCAATACCCCAATTTTAGAGTGACACATTCAAACTGTAACACCAATATATCAGTGGAATATAAGTTCATAATTTGCGTGTATTTATAAATTCTAGGGTCTTCCCAATAACACCAACAAAATTTGAACTAAAAGCGGAGAATTCAAATTGTAAAAAATTGTCTATGTTTACTGGACTAAATAGTGTTTTAATCAGAAAAACTCTTTTAAGTAAGAATGTATTAAAGGTACATGTATAATTTTTATTATTTTAAAAATGTAACATTTTAAACTTTGTCTTTGTTAATTTTCTTTTTCTTTTTTCCTCCCTTCCTACTTTCCTTTCTTCCTTCCTTCCTTCCTTTTTTCTTTTAATTTTACCACCTAATATGAAAGCTTTGTGGTGGTCCAACGAGATCTGAAGGCAGACAATATTTCATCTAGTTTTATATACTAGAGATATAAGAATAAGTAGCAAAATAACCACTATTCCTTGTCCTTCCTTCTGTCAGTAAGTTGCAGTCGTTTTTGCTACAACATCAGACATTCTTGGAAAAATGTGAAACATGGATGGAATTCCTGGTTCAAACAGAACAAAAGTTAGCAGTAGAGATTTCAGGCAATTATCAGCATCTTTTGGAACAGCAGAGAGCACATGAGGTAAGTTATACCAGTAGATTTATCAGTAATAAAAAAAGTTTTAGGCCTATGGAAGGTGCTGTAAAATGCCATGCGGGAGAATAAAAAGGCTGTATCTTGTTCCAAGTCTTGCCTAATGCAGGTCGTTTTCACTTTCTTTCTTAAGCTTGAGATTTTGATATCTTAATTACAAAAAAGTGGTCCCGTTCTCTGTTTCATAATTGGTTATAACCATGTGTCAGTCTTCGGTACCTTGTAATGTATCATGTCAGAATTGTGGTTAAAGTCTACTTACTAGAGGTGGGGTGGAAGGACTGCAGAAAGTTAGATAATTTTCAAATTGGGTTGCAGACTGCATTAATATTGCCGAGGCTCATTGCTTAAGAGACTATGCTTGTGTCAAAAGTCTTTGATAAATGAAAATTTTGTGTTCTTTAAAAAGGAAATATGAATATTATAGCAGGAAATCATGCTATCAAATATCTCCAAGTGTGCCTCTTGATCAAATTGCATTATAATTATTTCTCAAGAAACACAGAGAACTATATACAAAAAGTAAACTAATTAATTTGCCAACTATTAGTCCCTGTTTTGCTATTTATTGCTGTAACTATGTGGCTCTGTGTGTTTAGGAAATATATGCACATGAAAAGATGAGACTTACCTAAGGGCAGAGGAAGGCTTAATTCAGAGCTTAAAAGAGAATAAAACTAATTTTGAAGCATTTTGCTGAAATTTTTAAAATGGAGAATTTAAAGATGTACAGGTATTTTTTTAAATTCAGTATTATTGAGTTGACAGATGATGAAATAAAATACAATGGATCAAAACTACAGTGAGATACCATTTCACACCCACTAGAATGGCTACAATAAAAAGGTAACAAATGTTGGTGAAGATGTAGTGAAATTGGAACCCTCACACACTGATGATTGTGCATTGGGAATGTAAAATGGTGAAGCTGCTTTGGAAAATACATTGGCAGTTCCTCAAACTGTTAAACACAGAGTTACCATATAACCCAGTAATTCCACTCCTAGGTAAATACACGAGATAAATGAAAATACGTGTCCACGTAAAAACTTGTACAAGTATATTGCTCATAGTGGCATTATTCATAATAGCCCAAATGTGAAAACAACCCAAATGTCCATCAACTGATGAATAGATAAATAAAATGTGGTATATCCATTTAATAGAATACTATTCAGCAATAAAGAGGAATGAGGTACTGATACATGCTTCGACATGGATGAACATTGAATACATTATTCTAAGTGAAAGAAGCCAGTCACAAAAGACCACATATTGCATGATTTCATGTATATGAAATGTCCAGAATAAGCAATCCATACCGACTTAAAATAGATTAGTGGTTGCTTAGGGCTGGGGGATTGGGAGGAAGTGGGGAGTAATTACTAATGAGTATGGAGTTTTTGGGGGGGCGGTTGATGAAATTTTTCTAAAATTGAGTGTGACGATGGTTGCACAAGAATAAATATAATAAAAGTCTTAAATTGGACTTTTTTACATGGGAGAATTGTATGGCATGTGAATTGTATCTCAACAAAGCTGTTTAAAAAGCAGGTGAAATAATTTGGAAATCTTTCTATTAAGTTTTTTAAATAATGATATAATTTCATTAAGCTAATTAATTTAAAAAACGGTAAGTTCAAAAAGAACAGAAAAAGCGGGAGCTTTTTTTTCTTTTTTCAACTTCTTAAAAGTTGTTCTCTGTGTCTGAATATGGACCATATTCTGCATACAGAATAAACCATAACGTAAATTGTGCATTAACTTACTGTATTAGGTGCTTTTGAAATAAAGAAAAGAAATATAATTCTACTTTTAGTCATTTAGTTTTTGTAAATCCGGAACTAAAATTTATCTATAAGCATATCTTAATTGATGATTTGAAAATAAATTATTCCTACACTGCAGAATTTCACACATTTCCTGATTCAGCTGGAGATATTTTTCATAGCCTTGCTAAAAGCAGAATATTTGGAAAGTTATCAGGGAACTGATCACTAAAATTAGGAACTCTAAAGTATGCTCTTTTTTTCAAAATTCTAGTTGTTTCAAGCAGAGATGTTCAGTCGTCAGCAGATTTTGCACTCGATTATTATTGATGGGCAACGTCTTCTTGAACAAGGTCAAGTTGATGACAGGTAGGATCTTTGATAAATTGTTATGAAGAAAGGTTCCAGTAAATTAGTCATTTTCTCTTTGATGAGCAGATTAGAGGGTATACATCCAATCTTTCTAAAGCAATTGGACTCTAGGAGAGACTCAATAATTGGAGAAAAGCCTTGTCTGAATCTCTGAAATGACTGAGTATTGAATCTTTTTAGAGAACTGCTGTTGTGTTTTATGAAGGATATAGAGTAACTGCAGGTCACCTAGCCAACCTTTGCTAGTCATCTGTAGGAGACTGGAATTAATGAACAAATCAGAATGAATTGTATCAATGACATATCAGTGGTTTATAAAGAGATGTTTCTAATATTCTCATGCAATTACAGAAATTTTATTCCTAAAAGGAACGTAACAATCACTAGTCCATCTCTGTTATTTATAGATGAAAAACCTGAGACCCACAAATGTGAGCTGGTTTGACCAAGGTCATGTAACTAAGGATCAACAGAATCAGATGTAGAACTCATGGGTCTGGTTTTTAGTCAGTACTGGATTATACCAGCAAGCTTTCTCACACCATGACAATTCGTTCAGTTTGGAAATGGTTTGCTACCTTGAATCGGATTACATTCCATCTGAACGCTTTCTTCCTCTTCATTTACATAGCGAATTATCTCTTTATCAAAAATGCAGAGATAAAAATCTAGCTTCTCTTCAAATTTATGGAATGTGAATTGACAATTTCATACTATGTTTGCATTTCTTAGGAATAATATTTACTTTATCTCATCTACTTTCCATGGTGGTATTTGGAGTATTAACCTCATTTGTTTTATTACGTATGTACATCTTTCCCATATTTAGGACCAATAGTTATGATTATAATTAACTTAGTATTTTTCAAAAAATTAGAAAATAAATTATTTTTATTGAGAGTTTTATTTTTAATGTTTTGGAAGCAATTTTAGTTTTAAGTGGATATTTCTTTGGAAGTACATGAAAGATTTTTGTGGTTAAGGTTGGAACGACAAAATGTGATATCATACTTGTATTTATTGTATTCTAAGTAAGCCAAACTTAAATGTGAGCTTTACTGAGAATTTAAGACCTTCAAAATAAAACAAATTCAAATGCAATTAACTTTTATCTTTTGCTTTATCATCCCTTAGCCAACTCTATAATAATATTATAAACATTTGAGTCATTAAGTAAAATGAAATTTAAAATTCATGTGCAATACAACATCTATTAAATTTTAAATGCTAACATTTAGGAAAAATACCAAAGAGATGAAAATGGAAGGGTTGGACCTGAGGATAAAGAATTTTGAAAGTTACAAGTGAAAAAAAAAAAATCAGATTAGAGCCTGTTGACAATAGGAAGGTCCTGCATTACAAATGTATTGTGTTCTAAAAGTTAATTTATGAATTTCATTTTTTAGAGGTTCAGGTTCAGCACTGGGAACAATGTCATATTTTAAGTAGTTCCTAATACTGGCAGGTAACTCAGGACAGCTTGGAGGATGATGGCTCTGAATAGATCTTGGATGGTTACCTTGTAGGGAGAGCAACATGCAGAGGCCTTTTCATGTCACAGGATATTCTCAAATCCTGGAACCATACATTTCCTGAGTTGACAGATGCTTGTAACTTTAGGGAAGTATCATGATTCTACTGCAGTTGATTATATATATCAGGGATGGCCAGTTACTCAGTGGGTTGGAGCACAGTGTTGGTAACACCAAGGTCAGGAGTTCGGATCCCTTCATTGGCCAGCTGCCAGACAAAAATAAAAATAATAGGATTATATATATCAGAACTTCCTTTCAAAAACAAAAGTCATCATCAAAATCTAATTAGTTATCTTATGTATCTATTTTAAAAATGAGAGCCACATAAATGTTTTCAGGGGCTTTATTTGGTACTTTTTGTTTTAAATACTGGCTTTGTTGACTTTGACTATGTATTCAACTTTTCTTTAAATTGAATCATTAAATAAGTTGTTAGGACTAACTGTACATTTGGTTACAAAATTAGTTTATAGATAATAAGAGGTATAGAGAATACAAAAATCCAGAATAGTAAATCCAATTCAGATTTGAGGCCATTCCCAAGAAGAGAACAGTATATCTGAGGAAGAGAAGCGAAACAATTATAATAGATAAAACACAAGTAATGTTACGTTTTGATACTACAATGTGTGAATAACACTATAATCTACAAAGAAACATCCTATTTGGTGCTGGACAAACCCTAACTAGCCAGTTCTAGGGCCACATGTTGAATGTTAATAAAACTTAATAAAGAACTACCAATATTTTTTAAAAGTAGAAAACACAGAGGTAGGAAAAACACATTAAAAGATCTGACATTTTTTAGCCTGAAATTGAGAAATCTTAAGTGAAATTTGATATTTCTGAATATATGAACGACCTTCGTACAGACCATGATGACATGATAGTTTGCATTTTTCTAAGAACAAAGTGAAGTAGGTCTAAAATACAGAAGGAACAATTTTGATTAATATGTGGAATAATTTGCTAAAGATTGGGGCTGTTTATTGTGGGAGAATACTGAAAGAGTTTATGGAATACAGCTTTTAAAAATCTTTTTAAGTGATGTAATTTAAGTGGATTATGATTCTAGCTAAAATAACACAGTTTTGTCCATCCAAAGTGGCTTATGATTCTAGCTGAAGACAGAGGTTATACATGAGCTTTTCTGCACCCGTTTTCCTGCTGTAGGGCACCTGAGATGCTCTCACGAGCTGCACACATTGCTGTGGACGGGTTCAGGGTTTGCAGCTAACTCCACTCCACCTGCTGTGCCCTGTTCCTCCACTCTCATGTGCTCAGGAACGGGATGCATTACAATGACTTTATTATAGATTTGCCTTCGACCTGTGCTGAGACATGAAAACACTCACTGTTTGCAAACACTGCTAATTTAATTTTTAAAATTACTTGTGATAGACACGATGCCAGAGCATGGCATGAAACCTCTACCCTACCTCACTTCTCAGGGCTATGGTCATTGAGAATGTGCACACTGGCTGACTACGTCACTACATGCATGCTCCCAGTGCTTTTCACCATGTAATTACTTCTTCGCCAGGGATGAGTTCAACCTGAAATTGACACTCCTCAGTAATCAGTGGCAGGGAGTGATTCGCAGGGCCCAGCAGAGGCGGGGGATCATCGACAGCCAGATCCGCCAGTGGCAACGCTATAGGGAGATGGCAGAAAAACTTCGTAAATGGTTGGTTGAAGTGTCCTATCTACCTCTGAGTGGTCTCGGAAGTGTCCCTATACCACTGCAGCAAGCAAGGACCCTCTATGATGAAGTGCAGGTAAGGTGCAATACTGGCTGTTCTCAAACCTTTTATACATTTCCACTGCACACTTTTCCTTAGCCTCAGTTCTTCAGAAGGACTCTGGAGTGACATGGGAATTAGGAGAAATATTGTTCTCAAATGTCAAGAGATATATACAAAATGATTGCATGACAAAGCCCATATTTAATGGTGAAATTACAGTAAGCCCCAGACTCTCACAAAATCTCCCTCCACTTAACACGCCAAGGCCTGCAGCAGCTCACTGAATCCCAGCATGGATGGAAAGGAAGTATCAAGGAAAGGAAATCTTTGTGTTGATTACATATATTTTACTTATGAGCAACTTAAACATGTCACTTAAGTACTCTGGAGAAGATACAAGGCTCAGTCCTGTTTGAGCTCTTTGACTATTTCCAACTATTTCCTTACTTTCTCCAGCCTAGTTATTTGGGCCTCCAGCATCTTAGAGAGAGATCTCCTAGCACTCTAATCAGTCCTTCCCAGTTTACCTCATGGGCTCCTCTTCCTTTAAAGGTCACTGTTCTCTAATTCCTTTTTCCTCCACATTTCTCTGCAAGACCTCAACACAGATGCACCTTCAACTACCCACTACCAGCAGAGAAGGTACAGATCGGTATCTTCTGGACACATTCACCTGCTGAGCTTTCAACTCATATATTCAAACACCCTTCAGACTTAGATCATGTGCATTGCAGATCTTATGGATCCTGTGGGTCCCAACAGAGCCTGTGATCTCTAGACCAACCATTGTCCATTCCCCATGTCATCCCCAGCTGTCTAGTCTATCAGTCCAGGAACCCTAGAGTCATTTTAGAGCTCTGCTCTTCCTTTTCTCTTATTCACCATATCTAATCTGCCCCTAATCTCCATTCTTGCTGCCACTGCCTTAGGTCAGGCACTTACAATTTCTTGCCTAGACAGACAATAGTTTCCTAACCTGTCTTAGTATATTCAATATATATTCGTCTTTCATTCCACTTTCTACTCTGCTGCTGAGTGCTTCCATTAAAACTTTAATTCAAACACATCACTTCCCTGCTTAATATTCTTCTGTGAATTCTACTTAATATTCTTCTGGGATTCACAGAATATTAAGAAGAATTTACCCTAGCTTATCCAAGCAAGTTGCTGTGAGATAAAATCTCCAGGAGGTGTAGTAAGCCTTTGATTAGACACCAAATTCCTGTGCAAGACGTGGTCTTGCCTCTACCTCTATCACTCTCTTACATGCATCCCACACTCCAGCCACTGAAAACAACATCCAGGTTCCTGAATACCTCGTATTTCTCTCATATAGTGAATTTGCCCATCCTTATTTCTCTGTGGGAAGGTGTCCTCTCCCCAACTCCTGGTCACACTCATCACACCAGGTCCTTCTTTATCTGTCTTCTAAGACTCATTCAGCTATTACCACTATGAGGATTCCTCCCTGTATAGCCCGTGTTGGGTCAGGTGTCCCTCTGTATTGACTGTGCATCCGTTTTACAGAGCCGTTTTCTTATTGCATCGTGATTATATTCAACCTGGGGGCAGAAAGTAAGCCTCTCCCTGTTGTATTCTCATTCATTTGGTTCATTCATGCATAAAGTACCAGCTCACTAAATGCTTATTGAATGAAAGAGGGCATAATATGTTTGATAAAATTTAGGATCATTTAAAAATACTTAGGGAAATGGTGAAGAAAACAATGAGAAAGTAAAAAAAAAATGAGAAAATAAAAATATGTTTTTTTTTTTTCAGTTCAAAGAAAAAGTGTTCCTGCGACAACAAGGCAGCTACATCCTGACAGTGGAGGCTGGCAAGCAGCTCCTGCTCTCAGCAGACAGCGGAGCTGAGGCCGCCTTGCAGACTGAACTCACTGAAATCCAAGAAAAATGGAAATCAGCCAGCATGAGTCTGGAAGAACAGAAGAAAAAACTGGCCTTCTTGTTGAAAGTAAGTGTAGGTTAAAAAAAAATTCAGTTAAAATAGTTGTACCACTTCCTCCCATTTTTGTCCTGTGAATCAAATCATGCAAAGATCATCAAGTAATACTTTGTAGTATTTTGATTCTCTGTGTTTTGTTTAAGACTTTGTACTATCTTGTATGTACTAGAAAAGTTTCCCAATTTTCAGCATTTCATCTCTCAGGAAAGTTCCCCAGCAAAGTAATTTAAGGTCTAGTAAGACTGTCCAAGCTATGAATTCTGATTAATGGCCAGTGCTAAGCTTAGCATGTGATGACTTTATAAATCCAGACAGGAATTCAAAGAGTAATTCCACTCCCTGATCTAGACCCTAAAATGGTTTTCAAGATCGTTATCTCTTATTTTATGGCAGGGAAAAACCAACCCAAAAAGCTACTCTTGATTTATCCTAGCTTATCCAAGCAAGTTGCTGTGAGATAAAATCTCCAGGAAGTATATTAGGCATTTAGTTGGATACAGATTGCATACTGATCACACGGTAAGTTTACTGAACTGTAGACTTATCCAGACCTCTCACAATACGCTTTCTCCCTCACTCTCCAATTCCATGTATAGTACATAATTACATCAGCACTTTAAAAAGGGCATGTGCTCTAAATTTAGATAAAACCAAGTTAAAACCATAGTAAACCAAGTGATCTGGTTAATTTGACCTTTCAAAGCCTCAGTTTCCTCATCTGTAGAGTAGATATAATTACACCTCCTTCAAATGGCCATTGTGAGGATTTAATGAAAGAATGAAGGTAAATTCCTTCTTTCCATACCTGACAGATATATATAAATATCATAAAATATATAATATAGTATAAATATATATATACAATATAGTATAAATATCATACTATTATTATTTTAAAAAGTGAACTCAGCTAAATGCTAAGGTTTTATACATGTTGATAGTCACCAACATTTTAATGAGATTATTAAATTTGGCCTGTCACTTGTTTGGATCAAAGGTAAAAACTAAAGTTTATAGAATGGATTTTGCTTTTTTAAATGCTTAAAATATGCACACCCAATTTAAACCACTGGGTTTATTCTACTGAATTGTGTTTAATGATATATTACCTTTTGTGCAGGAAGCAATCAATCAAAATTGCCACTGAACATCTATAAAGAACTATTATTTGCACACAGCACAATATATCAGTAATGTAATATGCCTGATTCTTTTTTCCTTCTTTTGCTTTTGGGAAAGGGTTTAAAACATTGTAACTCATTCTGTAGAAACATTTAATTATGTATTTTTCTTTGTGATGTGACTTTTGGAACTCGTTCCCAAGACTTACTAAGGCATGATGTCTGAGTCACTGTGTTTGCTTTCCTCGTCTGTCTGTTTGTTGGTATATGAAACATCTACTTTGATAGATGTTTGCAGACCATGATGTTAAGTCATTTCCTTGTAGTTCATGTAGTAGAAAGACTTGGTTATGGCTTCAGAATCTATGTCATCCTTGGAAAGAAGAATCCCTGTTCTTATTATAGTTTATTTTATTTTGAGTCATACACTACATCCTGTTTGTCTAAGAAGGAATTTATGAATCTAAATTTTAATGTTTATGCTGCCTCATTTTAATGTATCTTTTCACCATAACTTTAATGCTTATAAATTTTTAGCTTTTAAAGCTCTGAGTAAATATGCCAAAAATACAGTCATTATAATTTCATGCCCTGCATGTTCACAGCTTCTTATTTTTCATAATAAAATTAAGAAATAGGGATGCAAGTAAATATTAAAGCTGTGGTGAAAAGATACACTAACATGAGGCTGTAGAGACATTAAAATTTAGATTAGATTTTAAATCAATGAACATTTATTGACTGCACGTTGATAGATTTCAGGGTGTATAATGATTTGAATGAGAATGTTGCTCGGTTTAAACAGAAAGAGGACTTTTTGTCCACCGTCACTATGCTTAGCATTAACGAACTAAGTGTCGCCTGGGAACAGAGACATATTTTGTAACAGATCTGTTCATGACAGACAAAGATTTTTTTTGTTTTTTTTGTTTTTTGTTTTTCTGGTAATTGGAAAAGAGGAAATGTGGCTATGCACTCTAGGAAGTTCCATGAAAGGATTTTAAAGGGAAATAAGAATCTTGGGTCAAACTTTCAGTTCAGTGAGAAACCAAAAGACATTTTGAGTAGGGAGGCACTTTAGTGAAGACTTCTTACAGAAGACAGTTATGGTAATATGAGGTACTGTGCTAAAAATAAGATTTCAGGATTGAAGATAGAAAGACTGCAGACAAGAAAAGACTGGTGATGATGAAAGAGATATTGTGAAGAAAAATGCAATGTGGTTTGGCACTGTGGTAACTACTAAAGGTGATTCTAGCTGTGAGTCTAGTTGTCTTTCTTTGGAGCTCAATAATTTATGGTGTGAGGAGCAGCCACCGGGAGGGAAGAGGCCACGAACATACAGTGTGACAAAAATGGGCAGTGCTGGACAAAATGAAGGGAACTTGTCTAGTTGAATTTTATTTTCATTGGCACTGAGACAACAGATAGGAGCAGATTCATTGCTTTAACCAACCAATCTCCACCACAGGTTTTGTTTGTTTTTTACTTTTTTTTTTAATTACAAAAGAAATACATGTGTCTGATTTTAAAATTCAGGTAATAATTAAACTGTGTAGAATAAAATAATGAAATTTCCCTTACACCACCATCCAAATTCTACCGTCTTCCCCAGAGGTAACCATTGTTACCAGTTTGGTGTGATACCTTTCAAAACATAACCACAAATGTATGTTTTCTTTTGTCAGTACATAGTGATCTTCCATATTCTATACTGCCAGTCTCTACCACTTACATTGCTATTTTCTTCTCCAGAGCACTTATCACTACTTGGCATACTGGATAGGTATTTCTTAAATTATGCATTATCTCTCTGCTTCCACTTCTTGATTTGTATGGTTTTTTTCCTTCTTTTTTTGTATGTATTATACATTTAACCCTTTGCTATGTATTTTCATCACTAACAAGATAAAGCCAGTCAAGCACCATGTGTGTGTTTCTGCTTCTGTAACAGTTCAAGTCTGTGTGGCTCATGGTATTTACATATTGAATTGGATTAGAGTCAGGGTTATATTATTTTTACATTCCATCTCTTTTCTCTTACCCACACATGTTCATCTTGAAAGAGATTCCCATCCTCTTCTTTTATCCCTTAGAGTACATTTGGGGGAGTGTGGACATTGGTGCAATTATGGGTGGGGGTAGGAAAGAAGCAAAGTACTGTGATTATATTCCCAGCTCTGCAGATAAATTTGGGCTGGATAATGTTTTCAAGTATTCATAATATTCTGAGCATTGCGCTTGGTACCCTGCCACCTGTTGCCTCTTTTAATCTCCAACAATTGTGGAGAGTTTGTATTATTTCCATTTTCATAAGGAAAACTGAGACATGGAGCACTGTCTGCTTAAAGCTACACAGATAATAAGTAACAGAGTCAGTTTTGAACCTAGCTCTTCTGATGACCACAGCATCCTGCCTCCCATGGCAATGGGTGTGGACACGGCCTCACGTTATTCTTCAGGGTAACTTTAATGTTTTCTCGGAGAATTAAGAAGACTATTTATTTTCTTTTTTTTTTTTTCTAATTTCCTATCCTTCCAAAATTTCATACAATATCTTTCTCCTCCCATTATAGGACTGGGAAAAATGTGAGAAAGAAATAGCTGATTCTCTGGAGAAACTACGAACTTTCAAAAAGAAGCTTTCCCAGCCTCTACCAGATCACCATGAAGAGCTCCATGCAGAACAAATGCGTTGCAAGGTAAATTACTGGATTGAGATTGTCACCATCACCTGTCTGTGTGCCTCTGCTGGAATAATACTTTTGAAAGCATAATCCAGTCCAACTCCTATGGCCATCTACATGTAGATACATAATTCTGGTATATTACATTAGGGATCCCAGCCTCTACCAGATCACCATGAAGAGCTCCATGCAGAACAAATGCGTTGCAAGGTAAATTGAGATTGTCACCATCACCTGTCTGTGTGCCTCTGCTGGAATAATACTTTTGAAGGCATAATCCAGTCCAACTCCTATGGCCATCTACATGTAGATACATAATTCTGGTATATTACATTAGGGCTTTTTCTTTCAATATTAAAACTCAAGGATATTCTTTGAAACTTAAAAACGGCAAATTTAGGAAAAATAGAAGGTAAGTATACTTTACATTATGAATGCTAGGTAAAATATTAACTTGAGATGTTACCTTTAGAAGTATGCAAAAGTTATAAAGATTAAAAAGAGTTTTTTATAAACCTATGATTGTAAATTGATAAAAATTATTAAAGAAACTTCTGATAAACAGGAATGGGCATTTGTTAGGCTCCTCCTGTGTGCCGTTGAGTATACCAGTGCTATCTCAGTTGGCATGAACACAAGCTCCTAAGGGCATTCTCTTTTTTTAATTAATTCATTTATTTTTTAATTGATAGACATTAATTGTACACTTTTAAGGGGCAGAGAGTTATATTTCAGTACATGTATACAATGTGTGATGATCAAATCAGGGTAAGTAGCATATCTATCATCACAAAAATTTATCATTTCTTTGTGATGAGAACATTTGAGCTCCTGTCTTCCAGCCATTTAAGAACATACAATAAATTATTGTTAATTATAGGTTCCTAGCACTACTACAGACTGCTAGAACTTATTTTTCCTAGCTAGCTGTAATTTTTATATCTGTTAGTCAACCCCTCCCTATCCCCCTCCTCTGTCCTCTTTCTAGCCTCTAGTAACCACAATTCTACTCTCTACTTCTATTAGCTCAACTTTCTTTTAGCTCCCACATATGAGTGAGAACCCGCAGTATTTATTTTTCTGTGTCTGGTTTATTTCACTTAACATAATGTCTTCTCGACTCATCTCATAAGGGCATTCTGTTATTTCTCTTTTGCAGAGGAGAAAACTGAGGCTTCTAGAAATTTAATAACTTTTCAAAGTTAGTAAATATCAGAGCTTTCTGAATCTACAGGCTGTATTTTTACCACATGAACTCATCTAGTGGGTAGATATACCATAAGTCTGAAACAGATGGTTTCTGGTGGTGTTGATATTGTTTCTTCTTAAACCCATACACCAAATCTTATGTTTGAATTGGGTGCTAGAAATTGGCATATATAGAAGAAAATCTTCACGTTGGTGTAACAATTTAATATGTCTCAGAGTGTAAACAAAAATGTTGCACATTTAATTCACCTGGATGGTTTGGTCTTTCAGCCAAATACTGTCACCATGGGGCTTCATTTTTCATCTCCCAAAATACATGACAGTTACAAATATGCCCTGCTCCTGAGTTTGTAGATTAAAAGGGGCATTTCAGTCTAGCTCTCTGCAACTCTTTGCCAAACCACCCTTAGCAGCAAAACAAAGCAATTACCTGGAAAATTCAGACTAAAACCTTGTTTACCTAAATTGCCTGGAAAGTTAGCCTCAGACAGCACTGTTAATTGCCTTTGCCTTTGGAAACCTGTCTGCTGTGTGAAGAGACAAAAAAGGAGGGTAAAAGCCAAGTGAAATACTCTATTCATATACCAAATTAGCTGGAATTTAAAAACAATGGCTGGCAGAGAACAAGAGTTATTCAAATTACAAAACTGGTCATCTATCAAAGCATTGCAAAAATTAATGTCAACTCATTCAAATATTGGTACATAATCTTTTTTTTTTTTAGTAACTTAAGGAAATTTCTGATCCTGTAGAAAATATATCCAGTGGATTATTTTAAATTCAGTAGTAACCGCAACAGAGCTTCTCAGCTGTTACATTATATGTATATATCATAGAATTTAGCAACTCATAGTGTCTGAAAATGAGAGTTAAATTTAGGAGTCTTTTTAAAAAAAATATTTTATTAGTGATCAGTAACTCTGGACAAAAAGAAATTATGGATTAAGGGCTTATGAAGTCAGTTTAAAGTACAGAAGATCAGTATAGTGATGAAACTGCAACTTAGAAAAAAAATCAAAAAAAGATCAATGAAATGGTAAATAGATGGTGGGAAAACTCTGCAAGCAACCTGGCATTTTATCAGAAGAATTCAGCAAATTATCAAATTATGTAGGAAGCAAATAAAGTAGATCCCTAGTTTGATGTTCAAGTGAGGTGGGATGGAGAGGAAATGATGTCAAGAGGGAATTCCGAAAACACTTTGGAAATCATTGACAGTAGATGTCCAGGGGTATTCAAGATATTTTTCTAAATCTAGGAATTAGAAAATGCAGCTGGGAGCTGGACAGATGACTTGACGCAGTTGACACTACTGAAGGACACCCTCTCTGCCTATATCAGCACTGATGACATCTCCATCCTTAATGAACGCATAGAGCTCCTGCAAAGGCAGTGGGAAGAACTGTGCCACCAGGTATGACAAATTCTGAAGATGGAATTATCTCATAATAATGGAAAACAGTAGGTGATTTAGAGTGGCAGGTGCCTGGACCCATAGTGGAGCCCATCCCATAACTCATAGTGTGGACAAAGGAAGAACCTGTGGTTATTTTCAGGATATCTCAGATTAAGACAACCTTATCATTATATTATATTTTAGATGCATCTAAACTGTATTTTCTTCCTCTCTTTTTCACTGGCTGGCATAATATTTTTAAGAGGAAACACAATGTTGGGGTTCATGGGTGTGGTTTTTGCTAGGTAGATATGGGCAGTCTCTTCTATACTTTAAAAATGTGAGAAACCATTGTTTTACTTGCAAATTTAGCTCATACTGTGGAGCTGGTTTTGTACATGGAGCATTTATTGTTATTCTTGATTTTAACATCACTGCTTCCTAGTAATTGATGGGTGTATGGCACTTTTAGTCATACTTTATTCATTAGGTATCTTCCATGTGCAAAGTACCTTAAAAGAGATACCAGATTGTGTTTTGATTTGGAAATAAAAGAGAAAGAATGGTGAAAAGGCATCGAGAAGACATCCCAGGCAAAGAGAAATAACAGATTGGAAGCTCACAAGTGAGGAACAGGCAATTGCCTAGAGGCTTTGAGATCATGCTCTCCAGGAGCAAGGGCCATGTTCATCTTGTGACTTCTGTACCCTGAGTACCATGCCTGGCACTTAGTAGACTGTGATACATGTTTGTTAAATGGTGCAGTCATACTAATTATTGCAAACATAACAAACTGTAATAGATGTCCCTACCATCAAGTTGACATTGAGCTGAGACTAAAGTCAACCTACAAGAATGTACAAGGTGAAAAAGAAAACCAGGTATGAACAGGTAAAAACAATGCATGAAAAGGTATAAAGATATAAGGAAGCTAAGGGCAAGTGTGGGTTGCAGAGAATAAAGAAAATGCTTCTTGAAATGTTCAAACCTTGAACTGACTTCCGAGATGGGGCGTAGAGAAATTGGTCAGGAGGGAATGAGCAGATGTGTTGACAGGGTTGCAGCTCAAGGCAGAGTCTGGCTGAGGGGAAGCAGGTACTGGAAGGCTGAGGAAGGGGCTGTTGAAAAGAGGCTTCTTAGTGCCAACCCAACCTCATGCCTCTGTGTGCCTGTGCCAGCAATGCTGCCCTGGAATCTTTTTTCTCTCCCATCCTCCCTGCTTTCTCTGACTTTAGGGATGCTTATTCTCTTCCTTCTGGAACCATTGAACTAAGTTGAAGAGGCTCAGAGCCTCTTGATTTATTTGAAATCAATGAGAAATGTGTTCTTAGGAAAATTTCTCTCTGTATGTTTACATTAAAACTCCAATATTTATCAAACTATGGGCCAAAGAAAAACTCTGGAGCACACTCAGTAGGTGTGTGAACAGTTTTCCATAAATATATACATTTAAAAGGTAAGAGATAACTTTCAAAACATGTTAATGATGTGAGTTCAAAATGAATTTAGCTACTTTTCATGGAGCTCCAGAGTCTCGATGCACACAATGAGGAACTTACATGCAGTTATTCATAGTGGGTGGTAATGTTAATCACGACCCTTTATTCTTCTCTGAATTCTTCAATCCAAAAGCAATACATTACCGTACAGTAAATTATCTCACAATTTTATAATGTAATGATCTCATCATGATGTATAGGTGAAAGATATTTGATGGGTACAAATAATGAGAAATTACCACAGCAATGGTCATCTACCTTTATGAGTCTATTCATTTGTTTTTCTTAATTTTGAGAAAAGGTCTAGCACTACTTGTTCTGTTAATATTTTCCAGCATATTAGACAAAATGAGTTAGCTCAGATCCCTTTGTCTAGCAAGTTGATGCCTTTGAAACCCTCAAAGAGATAACACTTTCTTTTTCTTAAATTAATTAACTTATTAATTAATTTCATTGAAACATAATTGATTGTCATATCTGTGGAGTACAGCGTTGACTATCAGTACCTGCAGAGATATAACACTTTTGAGATTGGCTCCTATATCCCTCCCAAACCTGCCATGAACCACCCTTCCTGCCTAGACGATTTATTCCCTTCTAATCTTTGAACCCAATTTCACTCTCATCCCGCATCCCCTGTGATGTCATGTGATGAGCATTTTTAAGTGCTCGGCCGTTAGTATTTTCTCAGTTCTCTGAACTCCTGTTTCTTTTTTGGTCTATGCCATCGTGTGGCACTGTATTGTTCCTTCCTTTCAGTGTTTGTGACCTGATTCCAAGACTATTAGGCCTCTGAGATGCGAAGAGGCAAATGACAAAAGTTTTAATATTTTGAAGATTAAGAAGATGATAGTTATGCAATACTTTCTGGTTTAGGAAAACTATTGTGTAAAAGGCCATGGAGTTATTATTATTGTTGTTAAATGAGACGTTCATATGTTGTAAGACTGTTCACTAGACAAATATATCTAGGCAACAGTCTGAAAATACATTCCGAAAGCTGCTGCTGATCACATGATATGCTGTGAAGAGATTAATACCTAGCACCTGTGAGTGGACTTAAGAGGTAAAAAAGAGGAAGCCAATTGAATGTATAGTGTTTCTAGAAACTTTCTAAGTGTCTTAAGGCATGAAGCTAAAGCATACTTACCTCATAGTACTCCAATTTAAATAAAATTATTTAAACCAGTGAACGTTTAGTCATGGGCTTGGTCAAGGGGCCAGGGTGGAACTCTAAGGAGGAACACACATGTGTGACTGGTTCTTGAGTTTGTTGTTTCCGGTGAATTTCTGTCGAGTATGAAACCACAAAAGGAAATGAGCCCGTGCCTGTGTCTCATTTTAAAAGTTTAAGACTTTAGTTCAACATGCATTATTTCTGTACTCAAGAGTAAGTAGTCTGTGCCTATTTCATCTGAAGAGTTGATGAGAAGTCGGTGGTATCTGGGGCTGCAGATGAGAGCAAGGAAAACGGGCTGTAAGTACACGTCAAAGAGTAGAGTTCATGTGTGAACGTGCCCTGTTTTCAAACAGATCCCCATGTGCTGTGTTGTGCTGTGTACAACCATAGCTTATACTTGCTTTGGTTCCTGTTTTGGTTTGTAGATCTGTGTGCAATTCTAGTTGCAATGTTCATATATATCATCATTGCAATTGCTCATTGTTTTTTCAAAATGTCATGGTAAAAATATTTCAGGTAGAAGAGGATGTGTTTCCTGTTCCATGGCCTCACACTGAAGGTTTTAGCTGGTACTTGTCAGCTGTTGGTGATGCAGGATGTTCGTGCCCTTGAGAAAACGTAAATATGTTCTAAGCTGATAAATAATTTGAGGGTTTTGACTGAATCCAAAGAAGGAGATGGTAATGTTCATTTATCAAATAGCCTAAATATTAAATTTAAAACCAAAAGGAAAACGTCAGCCCTTCAGAAATGTACAGTGTTTGAAAAGCTTTTGGCTCCGGTTTGCATCAGTGTTTGCGACGTACCTGTGTCTTCTTCCAGCTATAGCTCCACAGTTAGGAAATGAAAGCAACACTTTCATGGTGTGTGATAAACACTAGGGATAGATATTCAAGCTGCTTAGTGGCGAGAAAAAAATTAAAACTTAAATGATGCCCTGTAGTCACGTATGACACCAACAGCAGCAGCACAGTAATGGCCAGCTTTTGTTAAGTCTTCAGGATGTACCAGTCACTTCCTTAAATTATTTCCTTGTTTGTATTGTATTGTCAGCCTACTATATCCTGGTACATAGGCCAGTACTTGGCACATAGCAAACACCTGTTTGCTATACACAGTAACAATTTGCTTAATGAATTTTGAAACAAATGTAAGATTGATTTACAAGTGCAGAGAGTAAGGCTTAGAGGAGAGTAACCTTGCCCTGGCTGTATCATTAGTAAGTGATGGAGATTGTTTTTGAATCTCAGCTGCCTCTGGATATTTGATCATACAGTCATATTACACCTGTATCAAAGACTCGAGCAAAGGAGCTTTGCTGGTCCTGCCTTGTACTGACTGTAAACAAATGCTTCAAAGTTGTTCGACTTTTACTCTCATTATCTCTGGAACGGGGATAATACCTACCTCTCAAAGTAATAAATAATATTTTTCTATCATGTGGTTATCCTCTCTGCAGACATTGGTGAGAAAAACCCTAGAATTCATTCTGGGTCATGGCCAAGATCTGGGGGAAGAGTAAGGAGGAGCTACTCAGAGCAAGACTTGTTCATCTGAAGCGTGAAAGGCAGGGGTTTCTAACCTTTTCTTAGAAAACAGTTACCTTGGGTTGTCCCACTTATGAAAATATTGTTTCAGCTCAGACATCAAAACCATCAATTTTAACTACCAGCCAGACTCCACTCCTGACTCCAATGTTCTGTGAATGAAAGGAAAGAAGATCATATTCATCAGAGAATTAAAAACCTTAGAGATTCATCAGAATATGAGAAGACACTCTGCTCTCAGGGTTAGAGATGAAAGAGGTGTTTGAATGGCTGTGCTCTTCAGCACTGTCCTGGGTATGGCTTAGAGTAGGCAAAATTTGCCTCCAAAACTTTTAAAACTGTGTTTGGCCATTCTTTATTATTCTGCCTCAAAGAAAACTAAATAGTAAACTGAGTTATACTAATGGGGAAATACTTAAATGATTCATCAATGTCACCTAACCCAGAGAAGTTTTTATTTTAAAACATCATAATTAACTCAAAAGAGTGAATTTCTGCTGGTAGCATTTCACAAACTATGGCAGGTCGTGGGGCCCACTATCTGGGCAGCTCAGTATGCCAGAGGCTGGCCCCCGGAATAGTATCCTGGGCCTCACTCCCTACTGTTTTCTTGGATGTAGAATCACAGACATTTGGCATTGTGTGGGACCTTATATATTATCTGCCTATATATATATAGGCAAAACGTTAACAACTTTAGAGTCTAAAGGGTATATCATGGCTGCTTACCATATAATTCTTTCTACTTTTCTGTTTTTGAAATTTTTCATAAAAAAATGTTTAGGGGGAAAAGAAAATTGATAGGGAAGTGTTGAACGCAATAGAATCAGTAGTGGAATGGATGGAATTATCAACAGGACTGGGTGGGAAAATGCCTTTAAACGTTCTTCTTACAGCTCAAATTTACGTTTTGCCAGCATGTAGTTTAGCTCAACTGGAAACGTTCCATAGTATCTCAAACAGCACTGCAAAAACAAGAGTATTATGAAGTCAATTTTAGCATTCTGGAAAGGATCATTTTAGACCTAGAGATTAAATAAAAATAATTTAATATAGAATATACATAGATATTATATTACAACTCATTAATAAAAAGACATAATTTGAAAATGGGCAAAGGATTTGAGTAGGTAGTTCTCCAAAGAAGATATACAAATGGCCAAAAAACATGAAAAGATTCTCAATATCATTAGCCATTAGGAAGTGCAAATCAAAACCACAGTGAAATAGCACTTCATACCCACAAGGATGGCTGTAATCGAAAAGACTGATAATAACCAATGTTAGTGAGGACATAGAGAAATTGGAACACCGCTGCTGGTGGGAATGTAAAATGGTGCAGCCACTTTGGAAAGCACCATAAGACACAGCAATTCTACTTCTAGGTATATACACAAGAGAAATGGAAACATATGTCCACACAAACACTTGCACAAATGTTCATAACACATTATTTGTAATAGACAACAGTGGAAACAATCCACTTATTGATCTGTCCATCAACAGATTAACTGATAAATAAAAAGTGGTATATCCATACAATGGAATATATTCAACAATAAAAAGAAATAAAGTATTGATAAATTGCTGCAACATGGATGAACCTTTAAAATATGCTAAGTGAAAGAAACCAATCACAAAAGACCACTGACTGTATGATTTCATTTATATTAAATTTCCAGAATAGGCAAATCTACAGACACAGAAACCAGACGAGAGCTGGTTAGGAGAGAAAGAGTGACTGCTGATGGCCGTAGAGTTTGTTTTTGTTTTTTTTTCTTTTGAGTAATAAAAATGTTGTAAAATTGATTGTGGTGGTGGTTGCGCAACTCTTTTCCTATACTAGTAATCACTGAATTATGTACTTTTTTGTTTTTTGTTTATTATTTTTTGGCAGCTGGCTGGTATGAATTGTACAATTAAACTTGTGAATTGTATGGTATGTGAGTCGTATCTCAATAAAACTGTTATGCAAAAAAAAAAAGAAAGAAAGAAAAAAAAAAGTAAATAAGAAAGAAAACAGCAGAGAAATGAAGGAACTTGCCCAGAGTAAAACTGTCCCATGGAGCTGAGCCACAGGCAGCCAGTCTGCCACTGTGGGCCACGTGTCACGCCTCTCCTGAGATAGCAGAGGCTCAGTTCATTTTTCCTTCTTTCCTTCTTTCCCTTCCCTTCCTTCTTTTTCCCCTTTTCCCCATTTTCATTTTTTTCTTTTCTTTTCTTTTTTCGTAAAACTGTCCCATGGAGCTGAGCCACAGGCAGCCAGTCTGCCACTGTGGGCCACGTGTCATGCCTCTCCTGAGATAGCAGAGGCTCAGTTCATTTTTCCTTCTTTCCTTCTTTCCCTTCCCTTCCTTCTTTTTTCCCTTTTCCCCATTTTCATTTTTTTCTTTTCTTTTCTTTTTTCTTCCTTTTTTTTTTGTCTTTTTTCGTGTCCGGCAACGGATCGCAACCCTCAGTGTCGCGCCCATACCGGACCGGGACCGGCAACGGGATCGCAACCCTCGGTGTTGTGCCCGCACCTCGCTCAGCCAGTGAGCAGGAACCGGTCTGCATGTGGGATCCGAACCCTCGGTGGGAGCGCCACCACGCTCCCAAGCGGCGCACTGTAGCAGTGCGCCACCGGGCCGGCCCTTTCTTCCTTTTGTCTATTCTTTCTTTCCTTTCTTTTTTTCCCCTTCTTTTTTCCCCTTCTTTCCCTATTCTTTCCAATTTCTTCCTTCTGTTTTAGTAAAAGTACATTCACTGATCATGTGTCCTATCTGGGCTGAACCGCTCTTTGTGTGAAGTTGGAGTATTCAGAACCTTAATAAGCTCATGTGCACGTGAGTCTTCAGGAAAGAAATACAGGTTTCCTAGCTCCCGCTTGTATTCGGTAGCAAATCCTGCACTTCAGGAAACAGTGGCCTAAAAAGATGCACAACTATTGCTCATTTCAGTCCACCCGACATAGTTCATTTGCTGTATTCCTCAGTGGGCGAGTTTCTTTCTGATGATCCTTTTGCATATTTTCCCTTTTTAATTTCTCCAGCTCTCCTTAAGGCGGCAGCAGGTAAACGAAAGATTGAATGAATGGGCAGTCTTCAGTGAAAAGAACAAGGAGCTTTGTGAATGGTTGACTCAAATGGAAAGCAAAGTTTCTCAGAATGGAGACGTTCTCATTGAAGACATGATAGAGAAACTCAAGAAGGTACGGGAAGCGCGGCTGCTCGTGTTTCACTCTTTATGACACTCAGGAATACTTTCAACAGGTGCAGACGATGGCCTTACTCATAATTACCTTCCTGTCAAAGCAGCACTATATTTTATCTTTTCAATATAAAATAAATTTGCCCGGAAAGCCCTGCTTTACGTACAGAATATACAGAATACTTGCAATTTGTGATGAAAAAAAAAGAGCATCTGCTGATAATGTTCAGTACTTTTGGATTTTAGCTACTTGTTCAGTAAGAATCATGTATGTGTATTATGTGTTTCCTTTTGTTTTGCTTTTATGTTTTTGTTTTTAAGGAGGTAAAATCACTAAAAGAAAAAAAAATGGTAAATGAATTGAAGCCAAGATAATAGTATCTACGAGCATTAACACTCAAAAATGGTTTAATTTAAAAGATAATCCAAGGGGATTATTTTACTATAAGTGCTTTTTAAGGCTTGTAGTAATTCTTTTCAAATAAACATGTCTCAATAAAGTCATCTCAAAGTTGTGATAAAATATTGCAACTATTAATAAAAGCATCTAGAATATTGGTCTTTGAATCCCTTTGTGATGAAATAACATAACAAGGAGGGTAGGGAGTGCTGGGCACAAGGAGATACTCAACACCAGGACAGAAAAAATTTCAGCAGCTCCTCCCTTTCCTTTGGGGTCCTTTTTGCTTAGGTAAATGACCTGGGAGGGTGGCCCTGTTACCACACTAGCTTTAGTGAGGAGAAGGTGAAAATACCTATGCTCATTTAATACCTGTCTTCATATATCATTTTGCTGAGAAAATATTTGCTGCATAACAGGAGATTAAGCCAAAAATAAAAAGGTTGTTCCTGAAGATTGGATCCTGTCACCTTGGCAGGAGAGTAAGAGGGTCACTAGGGGTTTGGAGAAGGGGTGTCCTTCTATCATTACTTAAATCCTACCCTGTCGTGCCTACCTCTTGCCCATAGGCCATATGGAGCCAGTTCTCTTTAACCAAAACAATCTTTAAGAGGAGCTAACACAGAAACCGGATAAATCAAGAAGGTTTGAGACCCACTGATTCTCTAAAAGTAATGGTTATTATTCTTGAGAGTTAAATTGACATTGATTCATGTGTTGCAAAATATTAGCACTATATAGAGGATATCTCTTTAAAATGAAGGAATTTATTTAAAATATTCCCAAATAGCATAACTGACACACACATATACACATTTACAGATATATGATAATTGCATATGTGTGTGTGTGTGTGTGTGTGTGTGATATATGATAATTGCATATGTGTGTGTGTGTGTGTATATACAAGCAGTCTTCAAAATGTTCATGGAAAGATTCATATTATCTTTTAATTCTGTTGTTCCATAAATTTTTTGAAGTACCTGTGTATGTATGCGTGCATACATCTTATAAACCTCTTGGCAACTATTTGTATGAGAATTGATTCTAAATATAGCATCAGCTTAGTGATTAGAGCATTAAGGTATGATTTACCAATGTTAAAAGCCTTCAAATTTTGTCTTTTGTATCTATGTGTATACTTTTATTGTTTTAAATGCTCAAATAAAAAGGATTCCCCCATTCCTTTCAAGAACATCTATACAAAAATGCAATCCCAACTCTGCACACATACTGAAAATGATAAGTACTACTAATTCTCATGCACATGGGCTGATGTTCAAATGGTATTCTTCATGCCTGAACTATTCCAAGTAGTAGAAAACTGTAATTATCATATTTCTAGTACAGCCAGGCTGAATGCATTAAGAATATGCTTTCTGACCTCTATGATTGCTATTTATTATGCAGGATTATCAAGAGGAAATTGCTGCTGCCCAAGAAAACAAAATACAGCTCCAACAAATGGGAGAACGACTTGCTAAAGCCAGCCATGAAAGCAAAGCATCTGAGATTGAATACAAGCTCGGAAAGGTCAACGACCGGTGGCACCATCTCCTGGATCTCATTGCAGCCAGGTAAAAAAGCCCCGCGTCAGGAGGGCCTGTGTGTGTGCAGAATTTGGTAGCCTTTCCAGTCTACTTTTCATTTCAGCTAAAGTGAATCTAATAAATCATTCTCTCTCTCCCTGTTAGTCCACTATTTCGAAAAATGTTCATGCTGTTCTCATAAATGACACTTTTGTTAACTTTAAATTTTTCTTTCTTATTTCATAAATCCACTGTTGTTTGCATGTAGCAGAGAGAAAGAGTGTCAGATCCAAACAAAATCTACTCCCAAGAGAAAATTCTTTATTTCCGGGCTTCATGGGTGTTCAGCCTCCTATATGGAAAAAAGAGAAACTGCTGACCAGCATTTGTGGAGAGTGTTTTTGTCTTCAGTAGCAAAAAGAAAAGTTATCACATTCCTACTGTGTTTTTGGTTAGCAAGGTGTGAGAATGACACTGATTATTGCCACTCTGCTTAGTTGTGCTAGAAAGGTAAACTGAACCACTATAAAATTTTAGAGTTTATTTGAGCAAATGATTCATGAATCTAGCAGCTCCAAACCAGAAGCAGTTCAGGAGCTCCACTATGGGAACACAAGGGGGAGGCCTTTATAGGACAGACACAGCAGGAAAGTGAAGCAAACATTTGATTGTTTACAATTATACAGTTGGCTTATCTGGTCTATCCTGCAGGAAAGTCCCTAGTTATACAAGTTTGTTGGCTGATTCTAATTGTTTGAGCTTAAGTTCTGATTTAAATTTTTTTTTTTTTAATATGGGCATTTGCAAGAAATAAGTCAAGTTGCACTTACATTTGCAAATCAGTAAAGGTCGAGGTCACTTATGGGGCCTCACTGGTTTTGTCTGCTCAGGGGTTCTTCAGGCCTCATCTCCATTGTAATTTACTGTAACAGTTGTAAAAATAAGTTGCTGCATTATTGTAATTTTATGCTTAGCTTTGGTGATAACTCGAAGTGTCTGCCTTATATCTGAGGCATGTTACATTCAGTTTCTGTTGTAGAAGGGCAGGGTGAGTTAGTCCAAAAATATATATGAGAATCTTTACTAGCAATATAAAAGTCTGATGGGATTGAATGATGAGCTATGTTACCTGATATAAAAAGAGGGAGTGATTAACTAGATCTTTGTTTTAGGTGAACTTTGCTTCATGTTGGAATGTAGGCTCCATGGGGTCAGGGTAGCTTTATCCATTTTACTCACTGTGTATCACAAGCACCAACAACAGCACCTGAGCTCATAAGGGCTCAATAAATATTTGAGTGGATGAACAAATGAATGAATGAATATTTGAATATTTGAGTGGATGTTCTTCATGGCAATTAGGAGAGCTGGAATGTTACAAATGCTTTTGATTCACAGCCATTTGGGGCTATCCTACAATACAGGATTTTAAATCTGGATTCCTTTCCTTAGCCCTGCTGTGGAAAGGTGGACATATAGTGCCCTTTGAATTCCATGTACCCACTATAACTGCATTTGGGCACCATAACTTTGTATGCTGAATTTGGAAACATTTAGTATATATATATTTTATAAGGGACTTATTAAGGAGGATCTAACTCAAGAGGAAGGTTAAGATCATAATTTATGTTAGCAATAATGAAACAAAATGGAATAAATGCTTATTGATTTTTAAAATGTTTAACAATAGCACTGTATTAGCTAACATTTATTGAACACTTAGTTTGTGCCAGAGACTGTGCTATAGGATTCATATGCATCTTTTCATGTATGGTTCACAACACCCTTTGAGGTGGGCATTGCTATTATTATACCCATTTTGCAGATGTGGAGGCTGAGGCTTAGACTTGCCCATGGTCACGTGTGTTGAGTGGCAGAGCCTGCACTCTGACTCTGGAGCACTAAGCTCTCCTGGCTGGCAGGTTTGTGACTTCCTTTGCCTTGTTAGAGAGAATGCAGAAATTGAAGCCCCTTGTGCTATAAGTACTTTTCTTAGAGAAACCACCCTCTTGGTAAACAGCCCCAGTATTTTTTGTCAAATTCTGACTCATGGATTGACTTGCATTTCCATGTAATCGGCTAATCTAGTTAATCTTCTTTTCTAGTTTTTAGTGGTTCAATGGTGTGGAGAATGGGCATGCACTATGTTAAAGATGTTTTAAACTAGATTTAATATAATTTAGTCATAGCAGCTAGTTTAGGGTGTGGCCAGCTATTAGCCAACATTACATCAAATGAGTTTGGTGCTATCTCCTCAAAGTCATATTTATTTATAATATTTTTGTCTGGCTGTTCAGGTGAGAATTTTCTAGATGTTAATTAGTTTACTTTCCCAAAAGACACATTAGTAAACTCGAATCAATTATATATTTATAAGGTACAGTGCTCTGCACTGTAGTCACCAAAATGCCCATGTGTTTCCACTCACATAGAGTCTCATCATACACAGACACAATTCCTGTGGGAGATTGGCGTGTTGATCATGAATTCGTCCTGGAGTTCAGTGCCACGCTGGATTCACAGCCTGCCTTGCAGCCTCTCCCATCCCACTCACTTTCCATTTCCCAGTTTATTGGTGCTTCGTTAGTGCACAGACTGGTGAACATCTCCCACAGCCATCTTCAACCATGAACAGCCAGCTAAAATATGAACTTTCTGTGATTCAGTCCCGTTTACCACTCTTTCTTCTTCCAACTTTTTTTCCACATTGATGCAGTAGAGGAGAACATAACCTGGTGTATGCCTTTTGATATTTCTATGCTGTCTGGATGCTTTTGTGGGAAAGGAAAGGTTATTTTTGAAAATAATCATATTTCCAGGTGAACATCTTACCAGCCAATAGAAACAGGAACTGTGTCTTCTAATTTTAGATCACAGAAGCATAAAAAGTAAATAAATAAAGATGCATTGATAACCTACTGCATACAAACAGAATGCATAATTTAGAATCAACTTCATTATCACCGTTGGATTAGCTTAGACCATTCTGAGTACAAAATAGATGTGCTTTGCATTGAGTTTTTGAAACTGACTGTGTCACCAAGCATTGTCAATTTTTTAGGCCAACAAAATTTGCTCAGTTATTTTTAGAGCTCGATAAATAATGTTCTCGTGTCCTTTCCATTCTTCCTAGACCTGCTCTGTCTGATTCAGCAGTCACTAGCTACAGGTGGCTGTTTAAATGAACTGAAGTTGAATAAAGCTAAGTTTTTGTCTAATTTTAATTAGCTGCACTAGCCACATTTCAAGGGCTCAGTAACCCCATGAGGATAGTGGCCATCTTATTGGACATGCAGATAACAGAACATTTTATCATCTCAGAAAGTTCTATTGGTCGGCACTGGCCTAGACAATTGAAAGCTGAGCCCTTGGCTTTCATTAAGAGTCAGTCTAAGAAACTGCCACTGGGGAAGCATCACTGTGATTTCGGTAAAACTGCCTTGCAGAAGGCTGGCTCTCATTGTGTCAGGGAGCCCTTTGCAAAAACACACATAGCAGTTTCTCTAGAGCTCAGGACTAACAGGAAATCTCTCTCTTAGCTGTAATTGTTTAGTGCTGCTTACAGTTGTTAGTTATATGTTAGTGAATTACTTAGCACTTCCCATCTTAGTATCTAGGAAGGTCAGGTTCAACTTGTTAATTCTGTTGTAATAATTTCTTTTTATCATCTCAGAAAGTTCTATTGGTCGGCACTGGCCTAGACAATTGAAAGCTGAGCCCTGGGCTTTCATTAAGAGTCAGTCTAAGAAACTGCCACTGGGGAAGCATCACTGTGATTTCGGTAAAACTGCCTTGGAGAAGGCTGGCTCTCATTGTGTCAGGGAGCCCTTTGCAAAAACACACATAGCAGTTTCTCTAGAGCTCAGGACTGACAGGAAATCTCTCTCTTAGCTGTAATTGTTTAGTGCTGCTTACAGTTGTTAATTATATGTTAGTGAATTACTTAACACTTCCCATCTTAGTATCTAGGAAGGTCAGGTTCAACTTGTTAATTCTGTTGTAATAATTTCTTTTTTTTTTTATCAGTAGAATATATTCTTGTTCCCTCTACTGAACCTAAATTCCCACCACCAAAACAAAAGCACACTAGTTATTTGGCTCCTTTTTTTTTAAGAACAGCTTTTTTGAGATATAATTTACATGCCATCTAACTCGCCTAAAGTGTATAATTCAGTGATTTTTAGTATATTTACAGAGCTGAGCATCTATAATCACCACTGATGTTAAAACATTTTCATCATCCCCAAATAAAAACTCTATTACCCATTAATGGTTTCTTTTCATCCCTTCTTCCTCCCCTCTTCCCCCAGCCCTAGGAAACCACTATTTTACTTTCTGTCTCTATAGATTTACCTATTCTGAGTGGTTCATATACAGATCGTACAATGCATGGTCTTTTGTGACTGGTTGTTTTAATCTATATTTATTATAATTCCCTTAAACATTTTGTCGGAGTAAAAACAAACATAATTTTTAAAAAATTATTGAATGCCTACTATGCAGGAAGTACAGTGCTTGTTGCTATCAGGCAGAGGTTGGCATATGTTTTCTGTACAGGACCAGATAGTAAGTATTTTTGGCTCTGTGGCCCAAATAGTCTCTGTTGCAACGACTCTGCCATTGTAGTGTGAAAGCCGCCACAGAGAATATGTAAACAGAAGACCATGGCTGTGTTCCAGCAAAATTTTATTTACCAAAACAAGTGGCCAACCGTACATAGTTTGCTGACACTTTCTCTAGGGATATAAAGACGAAAAAGAAAACGATACTAACCAAGTAAGAATCAAAACATAAGCGTCCAAATGGCTCCTCACCTCGGGCCCTTGCCCTTTTTTCCTCTTGCTCCCGCCCCACCTGGCCTGGCCAGCCCCTAATTGCTCCTCACGCTCTTTCTTTCCTCTGGATGAGATCAGATTGTTCTCACTTGCTCAGCAGGTTTTCTGTGCTTCTCCTTCCTAGCATTTCCCTGAACTGTGTGATATCCCATGTGATTGGTTGTTTAGTCTCTTTCTCTACTGAAATGGAATTGTCTCTCACGTGATCACTATAGTAATCCCAGACCCTAACCTAGTTCTTTGCCCATAGCAGTCACTCCAGTATTTGTTGAGTTTTCTCAAATGTAAGACGTAGGGCAAAAAGTGCCATGTGTACAGCTGAGAATAAAGCAGAGGGCTTCAAGTGCCTCCTGATGTGTTTCTGCTTCACCAAGACACTGATCTTCTCAGTGCCACATGTGAAATGGAGATAATATATTCATCTCACAAGGTGAGATAGCCCCTGTAAACCAGTTTGCACAGAATGTGCTCAATAAAGGTCAGCTCTCTCCCCAGAGGGAGTTTAAAGGCTGTGTAGGTAAGCCTGGTATGCAGTGCAAGGAAGACTTCGTGGAGTCATAGTGGCTGCCCTCTAAAGGGTTTCAGTCTAATGAGAGTTCTTCCCACCGTGGAGGTCAGAGGAAACTTATTTCTTGGAATTTGTGGCTGGTACTGTCTAGAGTTGGTCAAGTCAGAAGGGTCCTGGTAAAGATTAGGAATACATTGATGTAACACACATTGAAACAGCACAAGACTAATCAAGAAGCCTGCGTTTCATCCACCTTGTCTGGCTGTGTTACCTAGGGCTTGCTGCATCATTTTTCTGTGCCCCAGATTCCTCATTTTCAAAATGCTCCTTGAACTAACTGCCACATCGCCAATGAGACATTGCGGGGGAAAGGACTGTATCCACTATAAAATGCTATATGAGGGTACTTCAAAAAGGTCATGGAAAGATTTGTATTATCTTTTAATTCTATTTTTCCATGACCTTTTTGAAGTAACCTTGCATATGCCAATCTTGTTCTTTTTAGATAACTACAGAGTATTCCATGGCATAAATATACTGTAATTTGTCCAGTATTTTCTCTCCTGATGAACATTGATATTGTTGCAATATTTTTGCTGTTAAAATAATTGTCTTTAAAGCCTTGGCTTGCCTTCCACTAAGTTCATTGAAATAAATATATTGTGCTAACAGTAATGAGCATGAAAAAAAGACTTTCACCCACTGAAGAAAACTAAATAAAGTAAAAAGGAATTAAACTAAGGAAATTATGGCAGTAAAATTTTTTGAAGGTCTCAAGTTTTTAAAAAATGTTACTCATAATCAGGAAAAAAAACAAACTTGCCTGCTGCTATGGACTCATGGCCAATATGAAGATACCTCAAAACGTAATGGAAAGATTCATAACATCTTCCAAATCTGTTTTTCCACAAACGTTTTGAAGAACCTTTGTATATTCCTTTAATCAAAGCTTATGTATTTTCATTCCTGATTGTCAAAAGTAATGTATCAGAAGGGTGATTTTTTTTATAAAAGAATTCACAATAGGATATCTTTACGTAGAAAGATTTGAAAAATAAATTTATTTATAACTGAGTTTTCTGTAGTATATTTCTTATGTAAAATACAAGTTTGTTTCTTTTATAAAGAAAATGTTTCCTCCAATGTTCTGTTTGAAAAACAACCAACTCACATGACCAGAACTGAATGCTTTGTTTTGTTTTAGTTATAATTCATCACTTCTAAAAGAACTTAGCAAATATTTATTATTTATCTATAATTTGTCTGTATACTGTAATCCAAAAATGATTTAAAGCAGCCAACATTAGTCACATTTTATTAAATTACTACTAAATAATAATTTGGGGACTTGTTTTCTTTAAAAGTTTAAATTATGAAATCAGCATATGCTTAGTGCAAAAAATTTGGAAACTCTTGAAATTTACAAAAGAAAAAAAAAGTTACCTGAGATCCCACCAGGCAAAAATGAGCAGATATGGTTTTTAAATTATCTCAAAATGAAAATGTTATTTTTGTCACCTTACATCATTATTTTTAAAGGACAAAAGTTTTGAATATGTAAGGGGAGAATAATATTTCTTCACTATCTGTCATGCTCAACTCATCTATTCAAAGGTAAAGGTCAGGTACTTTCCCACAGAATATCTTTTCCCTCCCACTGTCCCAAACAAAACTTCTACTTACAACACTGAGCTGCCATATTGAGATGAAGAAAAAAAAAAAAGTTGCTCCTTTTTGCTCCTTTAATTTGCTGCAATTGTGGAGGTTTTGTTTGCATTTTGGCAAGATGTCTTTTTCAAAGAGCCTTCCCTGTGTAACAAACAGCCCTCAAGGAAAGCTGCCTGTCCTTATGGAACGGCCGCGTCTGCAGACAGCATTATTTCTTATATCCTTTCTTTAGACCTGTAGCTTCCTCCTCCTTGCAGATTACACTGAGCTCTTTCCCCTTCTTCCTCTTGTGGCCTACATTCCAGGAGATCAAGCCTGGCACATGTTAATGAATGTAGGTTTTATTTAGAAACATGACCACTTGTCACTGCTCAGTGTCATGTTATCAGGCAGAGACTACCAACATTTGTCCCGAGTGAGCATTTCCATACTTTTATACACAGACCAGGGGAAACTTTCATCCCCACACAGGATTTAGCCTTTTGCGCTGCAGAGCCTAACTTTTGCAAGTGGAAGCTTCATGGTGGTGGTGGAGGACCTACGTGCCCTGAGGATGGCAGAGGACGGCTGTGTGGATGCAGATCTCCCAGACTGTAACTGCGATGTCACAAGGCAGGCATCTCCTTGAGTTTCTTCTGTTGTACATAGCTTTCATGTTACCTGGGGTTTATTGGATAGATGCTGGAAGCTTTAATCTGGGATTGTTTTTACCAACATTAATTGAAGATGGTTGGTGTTAGGAAACTGTTGACCGTGACTCCTAAGAGTTTTCCTTGGTTTGTTTTCTTGTCCCCCTAGTGGGCATGCGGCGCTGGATGAAAAGGTTAATGGACTTTATTATGACTTGGTATTCCAGTTGTCTCTGGACTATGTGTGTCATACAAGGAGTATGGCTAGAGTGGAGAGGCTGAGACACAGGGAAGAGATTCAGAAAAAGACTCAGTACATCATCTGCTATTTAAAGGATGGGCTTCTGATGAAACTGAAATTCGGCCATAGCCAGTTCCCAGCTTTGTAGCTGAAAGCTTTCCCTTTAGTGAATGAAACTCGTATTTCTGGGGCCAAAAGAGTTGTGCGTGTGTGAGAAAATTGCTTTTAGTTGTGTTTGTCAGTAAATTTAGGTCACTGATTAATACAAAGCTTATAAAATATATCTGCAAAATGTACAAATTTATATCTAAAATAGTAATTTAGTGCATTATGCAAATATTTAGTCCATGATATTTTTCAGTTAAAATAACAACATGACAGAAATGTTCATTTTGAATTTTTAAAAATGTTGTTCTTTTGCCATATCATCCCCCCCGAATAAATACCTATAGATGAGTAGGATTTCTAATGGTACTTTGGGTTCTATTGTATTTGGATTTTCATTTTGTTTTGGGTTATGAATATACTAAATTGATTTGAAGGAAAATAGTGAAATATTTGTAAATATATTAGTTTGAAGGAAAGTAGTGAAATATATAATATACATGAAGATACATAAGCATATATGTATAAATATGAGGGTACTTTAAAAGGTTTATGGAAAGATTCATGTTATCCTTTTTGAGGTATCCTCATGTGTATATGTGTGTGTGTACATTCATGTGACAATGTTAAGAAGCTGGACAATTGGATTTAATAGCAGAGTCCTTCTCAAGAAAGGTCAAGTGCCTGTGATCCATGCTGGACAGTGAAAGGAGAACCATAATCTGCAGGGACTTAACAGATTTATCAGGCTTGCTAAACTTATCCAGACATGTGATGTCTGCAAGCATCTATTTTGAATTGTAGTCCTGGATGCAACCAAAAGGAATGCTGCTCAAACTTCTTACGGTGATAAATAAAAATACTGTGACACTTTTCCCAAGGATTTCCCATAAAGAAATAACAGAAAAAAACATGGGGCATCTCTCTTGAAAAAGAATGATCCCTGTGTTGCAAATATCAAGTTTAATAAGCCAAAGCAAATACAATGGGGGCTTTACTACCCGCCCACCCCCAGCTCACACCCACTCCCCCCAAACACACACACAATGTATTTTGCTATTTGTAGTAAAATACACTTTTTAAAAAATGAGAAAGGAGACCACTTAAATGTTCACCCGCACTGACTTTACTAAATTTATACTTCAGTTTGAAAGAGGAACTTGTCCCTAATGGACTATGTGAATAAGCATTTCCATGTCACGATGCCCTTGACATATTGCACACTAACTGCTGTCACTTGGAACTCATTCAGTACTATACAAGATTACTAATCTTGTAATTTATTTTGCTAGTGTAGACAATCCCCCAGAACAGTAATTATTTGCATCCCTTTATGCTTTGGATCTTTTGATTGTATTGTGAGTTTTGAACCAAGAAAATGAATGAATTTTAGTCCTTGACAAATGGACCATTTGCAAATGTTAGTTCTAGAGAAAAAGTTAAGTATACATTTAATATCAAATAAATTTTTAAAATTAAAATATGTTAATTAAATAAAAATATTTTACTTAGAATACTAATTATTAATGTTTAGCAGGCATTTAAATAGTGTCCAACTGTGTGCAAAGCACTGAGTTTAGCGTGGCAGGGGGAGGAAAAATGCAAACGTGGAAATTCACAGTTGCATCTGTTCAAGTAACTTACTATGGAAGAGACCAGCTTGTGTATAAATAATACCAGGGAGTTAAAATAAGGGTGGGAAACACACACTCCAGCCTCTAGAAAAGCCCTGATGATATCATGCGGTTGCTATCAAACCCCCTCCCAAGGCACAAGTCAGCATCAGATCCTACCAAATCTGAATACAGGAAGCTGGTCAGGTGGGAGACGTTGTTGAGAGGACATTCTTACATTAATCATACATATCACCATGACCTTTGTTTTTAGAGCAATCTGTGTACACTCAGCCATGTTAGGCCCTCAACAGGGACTCAATAATTTATTTTTGTTTGTTATTACTTGATAATAATAGAGTTGAGAAATACTACCTGTGTCCCTCCCAAACTGCTGCTCATGCCCTGACCACATTAGGAAAACTGTTTTTAAAACTAACTTGTCTGTCCCTGCCCTTATGCCCTTGACCTCTGCCTCCCCTGCATCCTGCTCCATCATCTGTATTCATCTATAATTTCTCTCCTCTTTCCACTCTGGCTTCTTCCACATGGGTTCCTAACTCTCTGCCTGAAAACATTCTAAGGTTATTCCAAATAATAAACTATGTCAAACAAAACAAAGCAAACAAATCAATTTTTCCTTGAAGTCAGATCATTTTAGACATCTCATTGCATATTTACTTATCTGTATTGCCTCCTTTCTTAAAATAATTAACTACACTTGCTTGCTATACATGTCTTCCTTAGCCTGAACGCATTCTGTTTTCTGTTTCCACAGACCTGATAACCCCTCACTGAGTCGGCAGAGCCTTCTAATTGCCAGAGCACGGGTCCTCTTTTTAGTCCTCATCATACTGCTCTGCATTTGACAAAGTGAACCAGCCGTTCTCAAATTTTAGTATGCAATTTGGAGTACTTGTTAAAAATGCAGATTCCCTGGCCACACCCTCCCCCAAAGTCCTGATTCAATAGGACTGGCTTGGGGTCTAGGAATCTGCATTTATATGAGGCAAGCCAGGTGAATCTGGTGCAGGCAGCCTTGGGATCACGCTTTGACCAACACCTCAAAACTTCCTGAGTTTTGATTTATGTTACACTTTCCTGGTCCCCTTCCTTTCTTTCTATTTTTTCTTAGTCTGTGTTTCCTCCTTCTTTAACCAGCCTTTTACAATTCATTTTTCTTAGTTTACACCCTCTCAGGATGAAATTCATCCATTCACTGGGTGTCAGCTCTATGCCAACGACACTTAAACTGATGTTACAAACTCCTTCCCCTTTGCTGGACCATGGAACTACATTTCTATAGGTCTGTGCCTGGTCATTCAGATTATGATATCCCAGACTTAATGCAGCGTTAATCCCAAGAATTCACTCCTCTTCCTGTGTACTCTGAGGCGACAACCTCCACTTAGTTACCTACCCAGAAAACACATCATTTTCAGCTCCTCCTGCCTCCTATCATGTCAGTTCACAAATTTAGCAATGCAGCCCTCACCTCTCTTTCCACTTTCCCCAAGTGTGGACTTTTGATCTAAGCTGTTTGGATGATTCTCTTCCTGAATTGGCTCACACGATGTCCTCGTTTCAAACTTACATACTCAGAATCAGAATTGATCTTATCATTTCTCGCTAATAAATCTTGGCAAAGTTCCTGTTATCCTGAAAACCGCATACAAACTGATGATCACGTTTTTACAGGATCCTGGTAATCCTCCTCCAGGCCTCCCGTCTTCCTGTCTCTCACCACTCCACCTCTCCCACTTTTCTTCCTCACCCTCTCTAGCCCAGCCTCACCAGTACTAGTGCACTATTTGCCTTCAAAATCTCTGCCTTTCTTCTGTTTTCTAGGCCAGAAATGTTCTGCTTGGCTTTTACTCACCTTTCAAAGTCTAAGCTCCTCAACGGCGAGGTTGAAACTACAGTTATCACTGCATTTCTGTCACCCAGCACCATGTCTGCCTAGCACCGTAAATGTTTGCAGAAGGAATAAAGAAATGAACAAATGGTGAATGAATGAATGAATGAAGTGTTACCTGAATGTGGCCAGACAGAATTGATCACTTCTTATATAACCAGAGACTGGGTTCATTTCTTTATTTCTTCCACCGTGTGTTATATTTCACTGCTATGTGTCCAAATTTCCAGTCAGATAGTACATTTCATAAGAGAAAGAATCAAGTCTTCTTTTATCTTTGTTCTTCTGCATCTTCCACGTAGCATGTCCACATGTTATGTTAGGTAAATGTCAATCTTAAAGAAAGCATTTTTTTCACTCTTCCTGTATAAAAATGGGAAAAGATTTTTTTTTTAAAGCATGCTTTGTAGTGTATACTGTACTAAACTAGGCTCTGAAGGTGGAAGACTGGATAGTCCTATCACCCTCTGTTGCTTGCAACCCAACAGGTCCTCAGTTACCTTTAATGTGATCTGTCACCGATAAAACTTGAATTGCTTGAGTGCAGGTGACATTGCACTGATAGTTTATCTTAAGTGTGTTTCTTTTAATTGAGTTTCTGCCCCAAGAAGGCCAAATACAACCCACCAGGGCTGATGCTGTGTTTGGTCAATATAAGAACTGTAACTTTGTAATCTGTTCAGTGACAAACCGTGAGAAATGTTAAAAACTTTTGTCTCTCAGGTATTCTTCATAGGAGTATAAATTATGTTATTTGTCGGGATATGTTTTGTGACAGCCATGAGGTTTATGTTAAGTGTAATTGTTAATATTTATTGAATATTTCCCATGCACTGGGCACCCTACATTATTCAACTTATTTAAGTCACACAAGCACTCTTGTACTCTATAAAAATCCCCATTTAATTGATGAGGAAACAGACACAGGAAGGTTGTACAACCTGCCCAAAGTCACACAGTCAGTAAGGGGCTGAGCCAGCATGGACCACGGTAATCTGGCTTTAGCCCCAGGCTTTCTTCTGCACCTGAGGGGATGGTGCGTGGGGCCTCTCACTGAAGCTAAATGTTGCACCTGCTCTGCCTACAGGGTAAAGAAACTGAAGGAGACTCTGGTGGCTGTGCAGCAGCTTGACAAGAACATGGGCAGCCTGCGGACTTGGCTTGCTCACATTGAGTCTGAGCTGGCCAAGCCAATAGTCTATGATTCCTGTAACTCAGAAGAAATACAGAGAAAGCTTAATGAGCAGCAGGTAAGACTTGAAATTAATTGAAATGAAATAAGCCTTGGAATGTCTGTCCTCCTGGCCAGCCAGGATAACAGAGTAGGTATGAGGTGGTGACTCAGATGGAGTTTAGGAGGAAGGTAGGCAGGACTGGGGAGAAAGGGAGGCTTTGTCTGGGCAGGTGTTTAGGGAAAATAGGTTCCATGTCACCACAGAGTTGACTCTTAAAAAGATGCTTGTGCCACGACATGGTTGGCGTCATTAGTCCACCCAGAAGCTGCTCTACGATGGTAGGTAAGGTTCTGTTGCAATCGTGTATACAAAACAGTGCTGACAGATCTGTTTATTATTTGTGGGCACGAGCTCACTAGCATAGACTTAGAAAAAGCCCCTTTTTTTCTGGGTAAATTGTTTAGAGAAAGATTACAATGCATACTTAGAATTTTTAGAGTTTAGAAAATTTTGTTTTGCAGGGAGGATAGCATGACCTCCAGACCACACACTGTGATTTCACCTTCACGTGGGTAGCAAAGTCAGCACATCTCACTGGCATACGATGTGCAACCCAACAAAGCAAAAGAGGATGACCCTAAAAAATGCACACAGAGAAACGTTCCCTCCCACTCCCCTTGTTTATTCTTACTGAGTATATCTGACTCCAGCTGACAGCAGTAGATACCATAAACTTTTACATAAGAAGAATTGTTACTCCATGGCTTTAGATTGTTTTTGAAAATTCTCTGCAGGCTCTGGTTCCTTCCATTATATTTAGGCCATTGTAGTCAAGTTGCTTAACTTAAAAATGCTTAAAATGTAAATAGCACCCTATTTTTAAAATCCTATAAAATAGTTTATGTACTTTATTTTATAAACTAAGTCGATGAGAATAGGTATTAAAACACAGTTTTAGGAGTTGGAGTTTTTTAAATATTAAAATTAGCATTGCTTTTAACAAAATTTTGTTTGTGGAACATTTTTCAATTTTTATAAGATTAGAATTTTCTGATGGACACTGATGTTTGAGATTCTAATGATTGAACTGTGGGGATCATGATTGGCTTTCAGGCCCCCAAATTCTTCTGGAAAACACGGTAATGATGTGTACCAGTGATAAGAGCTAAAATGCTAATGGCCAGTACTGTAATTTAGCAAATGTACAAAAATCAAAAAGTTAAATATGGCAAATTGCTCTTGTGCATTTATAGCCTCACCTACTACCCCAATAAAATAATAGTAAAGGGGGGAAAATATCAAAATCCACAATGACAAAGAGAACACAGGAGAAAATGATAGAGCTAACAGACATCCCACAGAATTTTGGAAGATAGAAAGTGAATAGATGGACAGTAATGTCCTTAGCAGAATGGAGGGTGGAGAAGATCCATCCATACCATAGAGTTCCAAGAAGGCTCAGAAAGTGGAGAGAAGGTAAACCCAAAAGTTTGATTGTCTGCAGAGCAGTAAAATGGAAGATTACTTGAAAGTTTGAATAAGGAGTGGTTAGACTGGCAGATCCCCTCTAATCCCAGACAGCGAGGCAACCCTGCTTTATATACTCTGGCAGAAGACCAGAGAATTATTCTCTGGAGAAGGCAGACCAAACAGACCTTGGGTTTGGGTATCTGGACACCACTGAGGCTAGAGTCACTGTATTAAAAATAGGGCGATGAAGTGAATGGCTCTATACCAAATGGCATGACCCCCCACACCACTTCCCCAGCTTAACTCCCACAATATCAGTAGCCAGGCTTGTGCTCCAGCCAGGAGATTGGAGCGCTCCTCTCTGGAGAAACTGACCAGACAAGAGAAAATACTTTCAGATAGTGATGCTTATGGCAACCCAACAAAGGCCAGGTCCCTGCCAGGCTCCCCTGCAGGGACACCTCCTGGTTGGCACATCTTAGAATGCAGATGCAGCTCCCAGGGTGTGGATAGGCAAAAAACCTCCAGCACTTAAGAAAGCCTGTGCCATGAAAGAAAAGACCAAAAAATAAATAAATAAATAAAAAGGAAGAATCAGGGGAAACACATCGTAGAAAGAGGAAGAAAACTTTAAAAAAAAATTTTTAAAAACCTCATAGAAAGGAGAGATTTTGCATTTATTAAAAAAATGCCTTTTTAAAAAAAAATTAAAAAGGAACTTTCAGAATTGAGGGTGTCTCCCATAAATAAAAAGGAAGAATCAGGGGAAACACATCGTAGAAAGAGGAAGAAAACTTTAAAAAAAATTTTTTAAAAACCTCATAGAAAGGAGAGATTTTGCATTTATTAAAAAAATGCCTTTTTTAAAAAAAATTTAAAAGGAACTTTCAGAATTGAGGATGTCTCCCATAATGTAAAATGAGAAAGAAATTATTAAAGTAGTCATGTAAAAAAAAAAAAAAAAAGAAGGCCCAAATGAAAAATATTCACTTCCAGATCATAAGGGCCTGACAAGTGCCCAGGAAAATGTAAAACAAAGCAATACTGTCCGAGGGCACCACATTATGAAACTACAGAACACAAGGGTTAAAGAGAAGATCTTTCGGGCTGGCCCGGTGGTGCACTGCTACAGTGCGCCGCTTGGGAGTGCGGCGGCGCTCCCGCCAGGGGTTCAGATCCCACATACAGACCGGTTCCCGCTCACTGGCTGAGCGAGGTGTGGGCGCAACACCGAGGGCTGCAATCCCGTTGCCAGTCCCGGTCCAGTACAGGCGCGACACTGAGGGTTGCGATCCATTGCCGGACACGAGAAAAAGACAAAAAAAAAAAAAAGAGAGAAGATCTTTCAGGTTTCCAGGGTAGAAAAAAATCCAACTTCTCCAAAAAAATGCTGGAAGCTAGATGGCATTGGCACAATGCCTTTAAAAAGCTGAGAAAATTATTTATAATTTAGAACTTTATATCCTATCATCTATCTATCTATTTATTTATTGATGGCTGACCGACAAGGGGAACCAAACCCTTGACCTTGGTGTTACAAGGTAGCACTCTAACCAACTGAGCTAATTGGCCAGCCTTATCCTACCATTTAATATGTAAAGTTTTTACCTCTTATACACCCATTTTCAGGAAGCTAATGGAAGGTGTGCTACATACACTAAAGACTAAAGGCAGAGGAAAAATAATATTCAACTCAGGAGAAAGAGAAAGGGAATTTACAGGATGAAGGTGAAGGAATGTCCCTGATGACAGCTACACTGCAACCTAGAGAGGTCCTATCTGGACTAGATCTTGGGCTCGGGGTGTTCTAGGAGGAAGGTTTGCAGGGAGCAGGACAGTTGAATTAGCAGGACAGTTGACATTCTCTACTGTAGAATGTCAATAATTCCAAAACTGAAAATATCAAGAAATACCTATATAAACAGGTTAGTTAGAAATATAGAAGTAAATACCAAAAAATGAGAAAATTATTTATAATTTAGAACTTTATATCCTATCATCTATCTATCTATTTATTTATTTATTTATTGGTGGCTGATCGACAAGGGGAACCAAACCCTTGACCTTGGTGTTACAAGGTAGCACTCTAACCAACTGAGCTAATTGGCCAGCCTTATCCTACCATTTAATATGTAAAGTTTTTACCTCTTATACACCCATTTTCAAGAAGCTAATGGAAGGTGTGCTACATACACTAAAGACTAAAGGCAGAGGAAAAATAATATTCAACTCAGGAGAAAGAGAAAGGGAATTTGCAGGATGAAGGTGAAGGAATGTCCCTGATGACAGCTACACTGCAACCTAGAGAGGTCCTATCTGGACTAGATCTTGGGCTCGGGGTGTTCTAGGAGGAAGGTTTGCAGTGAGCAGGACAGTTGAATTAGATTTCCTGATGCACTTAACCACACTGGAAGGAGTTTTATTAGTTTTACAGGAGAGAGAATAGAAGCAAGCAATACAAAGTAGAAAGAGGGGTAGAAGATTGTTAATTCCAGAAAAACAAAAGTTATATGAGAAAAGAAATGTAACCATAGCATATTTTGTTGCTCAAATATGAAAAATATTAGATAACCATAATCATATAAACAGTTATTATTGCTCTAGCCATAAGTTGTGCTATAACAGTTATTGGAGCCTGGTGAGCCATGTAGATTTATTCTTTCTCTACTGTAGAATGTCAATAATTCCAAAACTGAAAATATCAAGAAATACCTATATAAACAAGTTAGTTAGAAATATAGAAGTAAATACCAAAAACACTCCTACAAGAGATGGAGATGGTTGCTTCTGGAGACGAGGAGCCAGAGTGGGAAGAGCAC
>NW_007728257.1:186690-187797 GCF_000696425.1 Galeopterus variegatus | reverse complement strand
ACTCCTACAAGAGATGGAGATGGTTGCTTCTGGAGACGAGGAGCCAGAGTGGGAAGAGCACTGCTTCCTTAGAAGCCATCTATTAGTTTCTGAGTTTGGAGTCTATTAATATATGCACATATATCTTTATAGTTAAATTTTAAATTAAAGTTTTCAAAAAACTGTACACTGATGGTTAAACGTAAAGACTTCCTGGATTGAAATCCTGGCCTCTCTGCTTTTCTTCACAACCTGGGGCAAAATAATTACCTATTTTAACCCTCAGATTCCTATTTATAGAATGCTGATAATCAGAATACATACTACACAGTGTGATTGTAAAAATTAATGAAAAAAGCACTGAACATAGTGCCTAGCAGAAAGTGGGTGCTTAGTAAACTTCATTTTTATCATATCATGTTTACTAGAGTTTTCTCTGTGGAAAATGTTTGAGAATGATTCTGCAAAAATTATACTCTTTGGGATCTATGTTGTAAAAAACAAATTAATAGTAATCTGTCTCCAAAGGGGGAAAATTCTGACAAATATTTAAATGGACAGATTAAATTGGTAACACATGCATTTTCTTCTATTTCCCTACGTGGAGTTCTTGTGTGTTTCTCTTGCCAATGTACTTAATTCTTGTAGACATAATTGCACAGAACTATATGTAGACTTGAGATGACTTTAGAAAACAATTTGTCAAATTTCTCTTTGTTATAAATAAAGAAGAATAAATTCATAAACACTACATGAGGATTGGAGACCACATTACTAACTGAGGTTAAAACTGAGATTAAAATCTTTCTCTGTATTAGGGCGCGTAGATATGAATATAAAACTCTTCAAGCCTTAAGGTTGCTGTTTCATATATTAATTTTAACAAAAACTTTTGAGTACTTGGCAAAAAATAAATCAAAATGTTGTAACTTCTTTAAATGCATGGATTATATTCAGGTGCCTAACACTTCTTCCAAATGTATATCCTTGTAAAAGATGTACTTTAAGACCTCTAATTTAGCTGGTGATCTTATCCACAGAAGTCTCTGTCTTTGAGCAAATATTGAGTTTAATTTTTGTAATATTTTATTTTTTTAAGCCAACAATTTCTGTGATATATTCTTTCAC
>NW_007728257.1:171882-186130 GCF_000696425.1 Galeopterus variegatus | reverse complement strand
ATTTCTGTCATACATTTAAAATTGCTCTCTATAATAATGTCATGCACGATATGGAATGTAGATCCCTTAAACCAGGGTACCTTTTAATGATGGTGGAAGTAACTGTTTAAAACAGTTGGTGGATCTTTGGTGTTTAAATCCTAATTCTTAAGTGCCAGCTCCTAGCAGGTACACATATGTTCCATTGATTGATGGATTGATCAGTTGATTGATTGGAATGGAAGTGGTATATCTACAAAGCAGAGACTGGGGCAAGATTCATTTTTCAATCATTAAAGAAGCTAGTTTCACTCTTAGTGTAGTCTATTTTATTTTGTTCGGTTTGTATTTTGGCATTTATCACATGGCCAAAATATTGCTAGATCTGTTTTTTTCTCATACTTTTGAGCTTGCCCGATTTCATAAATGAGGCTCAAGAAACTTCATGCATTCAAGGAAATGAAACATTTGTCAAGGTTTAGCCTAACCATTTAGCAGTCAATTAACACTGCTGCAGTTTCTCTTGTCTATATACATAGAATTTTTGAATAAAGCATGTTGCATTCCCCTGCATTACTCTCTCCCTTGCAGGAGCTTCAGAGAGACATAGAGAAGCACAGTACAGGTGTCGCCTCTGTCCTCAACCTGTGCGAAGTCCTGCTGCACGACTGTGACGCTTGTGCCACGGACGCCGAGTGTGACTCCATCCAGCAGGCTACGAGAAACCTGGACCGGCGGTGGAGAAATATCTGTGCTATGTCCATGGAAAGGAGGCTCAAGTAAGCTGAGATGTTCAAACAGCTAGGGAAGAAGAAAGACCAAAAAGAAAAAGAAAAAAATTAGCCAGAATATTCATTGTTCACTATTTCCTTTTGGTCACAATGTCCAAAAATAGCCTTGGCTTCCCAAACTTGCTGTCATCATTTCTTAGTTGGGCAAATAAGTAGGTGTAAAGGTAATAAATATAACAAGCCAAGTTAAGTTTTACCTAGCAGTTTAAATATAGTACAGAAAACTAAAAATATGTCTTTGCCAAACCTGTATAGCATTACAGCATTTGTGGCTGTGAAAAAGTACTATTCTTTTTATTAAAAATTAAATAATAAAAAGAATCATGCTATTTAAAACTATTGAGATTTTAGATGGCAAAAAAATATGTATTACAAAATTATCTAATGACTTAAAACACAAAATCAATGTGCTCCTGGTGAACTGAAGGCTTAATATTTGTGTTGCTATCATAGGTTGACTTTTTTTAGGGTGATTTTGACATTGGACTTAAATGGATTTTCCAACCTGATTTTTATTTTAGTGGAACAGTGGCCTGAGTGTACACTGTAAAAATGTTGTTGCATTTCTAAACTTCCTCGCACACATGCTGGACAGCTCGCATTATGTGTTTATGATATTCAATTTGCCTAATTCCAAAACCAGAGCTGCAAGACATTAAAAAAAAAAAAAAGCAGCTGTTTTATTTTAGCTCTAACAGTTGTCTCTTTTTCTCTGTGGTCAAATTTGGCTCAAGGCACAGTGATTGTGTGGCACAACAGTTGCTTGTTTGGACCCCTTAATCCTGTTGCAGGCATCCAACAGGGTTCTGGAGTGTAAATGGTCCCAAATAATTTTCTGTCCTCTCATTTTCTGTCTCAGAATCGAAGAGACGTGGCGATTGTGGCAGAAGTTTCTGGATGACTATTCTCGTTTTGAAGATTGGCTGAAGATTTCAGAAAGGACAGCTGCTTTCCCCAGCTCTTCCGGGGTGCTCTATACGGTTGCCAAGGAAGAACTAAAGAAATTTGAGGTGATTTATAATTCCAAATACTTAATCCTTATTTTTCTATTAAAGCAGCAGCTGGTAGGTGGTGTTCCAAGACATTAACTAACATTCACCCACACATTATGTGCTCCAGCGGCTGGGTGATGACTTTGTAGTCACCTTTATTATTACCTAGTAAGTATACAAAAAAGGGAAAAGGACGTTTTTATTTTAACTTAAGGTTATTAAGAATTCCAAATGAAGTACTAATGAAGAGGAAACGTGAATCATGATTTGTGCAAAAAAAGATTGTGGCATTATTTCTATTTTGTAATTCTTCACAATCAACCACCTCCTAAGATTAAAATATGATGGTTTTCCAAACTCTAAAAAAATCTACCTTCCAAATATATTTTCTTGATTTTTTTTTACCTAATTGGAGCATAGATCTATACATTTTTTAATCATTGATAAAATAGAGTAAGCTCCAGAATTGAATAAAACATTTTCATTATAATCCATTTCTTTTTTTTTTTTTTCCCGTCTTTTTCCGTGTCCGGCAACGGATCGCAACCCTCAGTGTTGCGCCCGTACCAGACCGGGACCGGCAACGGGATCGCAACCCTCGGTGCTGCTCCCGCGCCTCGCTCAGCCAGTGAGCGGGAACCGGTCTGTATGTGGGATCCGAACCCTCGGTGGGAGCGCTGCCGCGCTTCCCAAGCGGCGCACTATCCAGTGCGCCACCGGGCCGGCCCCATTATAATCCATTTCTGATTACAGAGTGAAGACCGGTGCTGTTCTTAAGACACCAAGACTTTTGAATTACATAGAGACTAAAACAGCACTAGTGTGATTATATTCATAAAGGAATCATTAAATAATTGATTCCAGTCCCTTTCCTATTTGCACAATCTTGAGTCTCCTCTCTCTCTGCAATACAGTGAAACTCCAACTTCTCAGGAGCCTGTCATTTTCAGAGCAGACCTGACATAGCCTAAAGTTGACCATTTTTTAATTCAAAATTTTGTTTCTCTTCAGTTCCCACTGATACACAGATGTGTACTCATGTATATTGACAGCAAACAGTTCTGATGCATTCTGATCGTTGTTGGCTGCTAATTCTGCCCCAAGATGTTTAGAAATAAGACTGAAAATCCAACTAAATTCAGTTGAATTCATTTTTACCTTGAAACACCAGTGAACTAGGCATTTGCTGAGGCCTGTTATGGGAAATACAAAGTTTCCTTTTTGTTCTTGTGGTGGTTAAAAGCTGAGTCATTGATGGACAGAATCCATAAGAATGTTCAAATGCTATGTGAAATAAATAAGAGTTATTATGATGTCTGAATGGATTAATATGTAACTATACCACTAAACTCCAGAAAAAGGAAATTTTCCCACTTGAAAACTTCTAGTAGAAAGCCACAGTAAACTCTGCAGTCGATTTCAGGTCATCCCAATGTGAACTTTTGGTAGTGGGAGTGCTACTGTACCACATTTTATTACACACAGATTCATAAAGGTTAAAACCTTTTATTTTTGGTGATGGGACACAATAACTAACTACATTGTATATTGACAAAATAAAAATTAAATAAAAAAAAAACCTTTTATAATTGGCTTATACTACAAAGCAGAATACATAAGATCTTTTTTGGTGCTATTTTAAACTCCCAAATTTTATAGCAAAAGTTAGCATATAGTTAGGTTCTATAATATTGATTTTATCATTTATCATTATTAATCTTGTAGTTAACTTTCTTAAGAGACAGAAATAAATCACTGAAACAAAGTTTGGCTTGAGGACAGTCTTTAGCCAGTTCAATTGCATGAATGTTTGGAATGGATCTAGGGATTCTGGGGTACCCACCTGAGTACCATGCCATCACCCCACTGGGCACACACATACTCTGACTTCCAGTAATGGCAAAAGCTGAACATTTCTTACCACTTCCTTTGCTGGGGAAATGACTTAAAGTTTTATAGAATAGAAGGTTGGATTTGCTAGGATGAAGGCTTCTAAAGCAAATCTTAGAAGGAAAAATATTTGAGACAGAAATGTAGTAGCATTTGAATAGTGTGCTGAGCTAAGGTAACCAGAATTTGGGGATTTACATGAGTACAGTACAATTAATTAAGTGTAAATTTTTTTGCCAATAAAAATCAGTCATAAGTCATAAAATGAGTTCAGAGGGAAAGATAAGCTTCGTATTACAGAGAGAAAGCAGAAAGTTATTTTATCTTCGGAATCTCTAAATGATGCCCAGTGGAATCAAAAGTAATAGATGAGGTGGTGCACTAGCTCTAACATGTTTTATAAAATCTGAATAATTCATGGGAACAACAAAAAGGAAACAGAGCATGTTCCAAACTTTTTTTTTAATGTAAAGTTACTTGTATTTTATTAAACTGCATTTCTTAACAGTTAACAACAGTTTGTGTTTAGAGGGCCTTCTGCAAAATGTAGTTTTTATTTTTTTCCTAATGGACACCAGAATTAAGATGATTTCTGTATTTTTAAGAAATTACATATGTACAAATAATCAGTTCTATTATAGATATATTTTTCCAATATTGATGCCACATTTCAGCACACATATATATTTTTGTAATAGTTGGTTTTGTGGGTTTTGTGGAAAAATTTGTTTCCAGGCTGTCAATTATTTTAAAAGCTGTGTGTGTGTGTGTGTGTGTGTGTGTGTGTGTGCGCGTGCGCGCTATACATATTTGTAAATATACATGTGTATGTATACTTATTTATTACTGTTCCCCCTTTTCTTTCATATTTTTGATTGATCCACTTCCTTTTCGTAAATTACTCTGCATTAATGACAGAAAGTACACTGTCATCAGAAATGATCCTTCTCCTCTGTGCTGGTGGAGATTCCCATTCTCCTGACACTGCAATATGAAAACTAGGAGCCATTCCTGAGAGCCCTTTGCTGACCTCACACACTGCTGTGCCCCTCGGTGTCCTTAGGCTTTCCAGCGACAAGTTCACGAGAGCCTGACCCAGCTGGAGCTGATCAATAAGCAGTACCGCCGCCTGGCCAGGGAGAATCGCACGGATTCCGCGTGCAGCCTGAAACAGATGGTTCACGAAGGCAACCAGAGATGGGACAACCTGCAAAAGCGCGTCACCTCCATCTTGCGCAGGCTCAAGGTCTTTATTATGCCTCATCCATAATGTAGAGGCCCAGAGGACAGGGTTGGGCCATTTGAACACCACATTGAGACACAATTTCAGTGGCTTTGTAAGACTGGGATGGCAGGAGGGGTGGGCAGGGGAAAGGATACGGTGGAGGACTGCAGGGTTCTCATGGCTTGTTGAGAAAATGACTTTCCGGAAAAATGCTGGAGTTGGCTGTGCCATCTCAGTATGCTTATGTGGAGTTCTAAATTTTTATTATTTTCTTCTCATGTCCAGCATTTTATTGGCCAGCGTGAGGAGTTTGAGACTGCACGGGACAGCATTCTAGTCTGGCTAACGGAGATGGATCTGCAACTCACTAATATTGAACATTTTTCTGAGTGTGACGTTCAAGCTAAAATAAAGCAACTCAAGGTAATAGATTAGTTATTTTTCAAGTTATCAAGGTGAAGAAAGTCTGAAAAGGAAAGGATTTGTAGCTCCTTTTGTGAAGAACATCATAAGGAACTTCTAAGAGACTCATTCTTAATTTTAAAAAAAATGCAGACGGTATAAAAGATACTAAAAATAAAACAGAGCACTACCCAGAGATAACCACCATTAACATACATACTTTTAATTAATCAAGTCGATTGTCGGAGTATTAGGTATCTTCTTGTTTTTTTCTGATTTGTTTCTAACATCTTCAAATCATTCTTTTGACCCTCCATGTTCCAAAGCAATATAACTTTCCTACACTGGGATTTCATTCATACTGTATTCTACATTCTTAGATGACAAGTTAATTTTAAATGCATTTTGTATTTTTCACTAAATAATTCGAACACAGTGGCTAGCTAGAAATTTAAATAGGAAGGATATACATCAGCCATAAGAATTTCCTAAAAGGAATAGTGTTTAACAAATTGAATAATCTGCAAGGCAGCTTATGAAATTTTCTTTCCAAAGTGTATAGATAGATGGATAGACAGATTTTTTTAAAGAATACTTGTGATGTCCATAACCTTTTGGTTGCTATAATAAAATGAGGCAGTTACCCATAATCATAGATTCTTGGGATGAAAGAAATCATAAAATGGTAAACGCGCTATTCTGCCCAACCCCTCCCTCCCTTTGTACCCCAACTATCCCCTTCCACATCCCCCCCAACCACCACTCTCCCAAGTCATTTCACAGGTAAATCAGTATTTAAATTCTTCAACAGGAGATTTCTACCAAGTGGTAGTTGCATCTTCTCTGTTGGACTCTGGCAGGATCATAGAACTCATTACTACACTCTCTTCTCTTCTAACAGCCTCTTTCATCATGGGACAGTTTCGACTCTCCTAGAACTTACTCTCATACTGAAGTAAAACTCATCCCTTGAAACTTGGCCCCAGTGATTTAACTCATTTGCACCATATAGAAGGAGCCTAAATAATCCTCCCAGAAGTCCTTGTTTTTCAAATCATTATAACTTTACCTGCTTATGTCCTGAAACAAACAAACGAGTCATCTTCTCTTAGTCGTGTCTGCCATAGGATCAGGATATCTAAAATTTAAGTGTTCGGAATATTTCTTTAAAATGTTAAATTTATTTCAGCGGCAACGTATTCATTGCCATTGCTTCATCTGAGATAACCAGTGCGAAGAGCTTTGTGATGTTTGTGTATTTTTTCCTGTTATTCTCTACCCACATTGTTGGTGGTGGTGAATTTTATTAATCCAAGGTTTTTTTCTGATCATGGAATTCTCATGATTCCATGTCTGACTCCTGCTCTGGCTTACAATTTTTATGTTTTACTTTAGAAAGTAATACCCTCTTGGCTTGTCATTGTATATGGTAAATCAAATATCCCCCACATGCTTTTTCTAATGAAAGGAGAAATACGTATCTAACGATTATTTTTTATCAATGTGAGCAATAAAAAAATGACATGAGATTTGTGCTCCCTAGGCCTTCCAGCAGGAAATTTCATTGAACCACAGTAAGATTGAGCAGATAATTGCCCAAGGAGAGCAGCTGATCGAAAAGAACGAGCCTTTGGATGCGGCAGTCATCGAGGAAGAGCTGGATGAGCTCCGACGTTACTGCCAGGAGGTCTTCGGGCGCGTGGAAAGATACCATAAGAAACTGATCCGCCTGCCTGTACGTAACATTTATTTTTTCATTGCCCTTAAATCTAAAGAGAATTCCTGATGTGGGGTTAAGTAGCATTGGATAGTGGGTAAGAGCCCAGACACTGGAGCCAGAATGCCTGGGTTCAAGTCCTAGCCTTGACACGTGTTGGCTCTGTGACCTTGGTCAAGTTACTTTACCTTTCTTGCCTCAGTTTCCTCAACTGTAAAACTACTGGTTAAATAACAGCAGCTACCTTGTGGAAGAAGATTGCTTTGAGCATTAGATGAGTTAATATGAATAAAGAATTTAGAAGAATGCTTGGCATATATTGGCTGTGGAAGATAAGTCTCTAGAAGAAATAAGAAGATAAAAGTGAGCAATGTAGACAGTTGTTCAGTTGATGAGGTTGTGTTTAGGTGAATTGTTTTCTTCCATTTTACTAATTGCTATCACAATCACATCTCATCTATAGAACTGTTATTATTAGAATATTTGGAATCTTCTGTGATAAAATATACTTTATGTCTGGAATATAAGGTAAAAAGGATAAGCTAAGTCTTCATTAATAATTTCCTCTTGTTCTTAATATGTGCCGTTGTGCACCTGTTGTTTTGCAGGCACACTGTTAGGCTTCCTTTATTTATATTATCTTATTTAATCGTATATCAATTCCTTGAAGTAGGTTTTAATATTATTCCCATTTTACTGTAATAAAACTGAGGCTTATAGAGATTAATTTATAAGATGTTCTTTAAAAGTGATCAGGAGATTCTTATTTATTAGTCGATAGGAAGTTAAAACTATCCCCACATGGTAGGCAGGTGGCCCAGCTAATCACTGAGATTTGCTAGAGGAACACCCATATCAGTCAGGGGGGAGTCTGACCCTGCAGTCACACAGCTGGCTTGTCTTCACTTCCAGCTGCCTGACGAGGAGCCCGACCTCTCTGACAAGGAGCTGGAGCTAGGTGACTCTACGGCCCTCTCGGACCTGCGCTGGCATGACCCATCTGCAGACAGCGTCCTGTCCCCCCAGCCGTCCTCCAACCCCTCCCTCTCACTGGCCCAGCGGTCTGGAAGAGACACCCCAGCCAGCGTGGATTCCATCCCCCTGGAGTGGGATCATGACTATGACCTCAGCCGTGACCTGGAGTCTGCAGTGTCCAGAACTCTGCCTTCTGAGGACGAGGAGGGTCAAGAAGACAAAGATTTCTACCTGCAGGGTGCTGTTGGCTTATCAGGTAGGAAAGAGCCTTTCCTGCATGCCAGCTTGAAGGAAAATAAAAGGGAGTTAATATTGTACTGGAGACATACAAGCTATCCAGAATCAGTTTTCTTCTTTCTCCCATTAGGGGAATTGCACTTAATTAAACAATTAGATATGAATGTGATTATCAAATACAAATATTGGCATGGCCATTGGTTTACTCCACATGTACATGTATTTCTGGTACTAGGTGGCAAGCACTTTGCTAAGTACAGAAGATACATAGTTCCTTTTCTTCTCAAAATGTTGTAGAACGAACTCAGCAAGAAAGGCTCCAGATGCTTGGAAGGTAGGAGAGTCAGGTTTATTACACGTGGGACCCAGGTGAACTCTTGTTCTGAAATCCTGGGACCATGAACATGAGTTTGACAGGGTTTTTATAGGCCACAAACTTAGGTTTAACATATATCTTAGACAAACAGCTGTTGGTTTTAGTTTCTTCTCACCCATGTGACAGGCAAAATTAGAAATGCAAGCAGGGCAGGCTAGCGAGATTACAGAAGCAGAAATGCCTGGAGGCAGTTGCTTATTAACTAGGTGAAGTTCGGGGCTCTGGGAGATAAACACATTTAGTTACAGAGGCATTTTAGTCAAAATTTTTATTTTTGAATTCTCTCATCAAAAGAGCTTACGCTCTAGTGTAGAACACAAACAAATATATAAGAAATGACCAGGTGAGCTGTTTGGTGCTGGGATAGCAAGGTACATGGTGGCCTGCAGGTCAAGCACAACCACAGGGCAGCTAACCTGGAGGTATGAAGACAGGCTTCAAGGGGGAAACTTTTGAGCTGAGCACAGGATAAATAGTAGTCAATCAGGTGGATGCAGCAATGTTCAGAGGGAAAAAGGTGAGGAAGTCATTCCAGCCTTGAGATTAGCCGCGGTGCTTGTGGTCTTCTGAATTTTGTCCAGAATGACAGGACTGTTGGATGAGTGGCATGGAGTGGACAAAGTAGAGGCTGGACAGGCAAACAAGGACCTGGTCATAAAGCAGCCTGTTCACCCTGGAAAGGAGCTTGGCTCTTCTCATACAGGTGATAAGGAGCCACAGCAGGGTCTAAGGAAGGGAGGTGATGCGATCGGATGCACGTTTTCATGTTGTATCTGTCTAGATTCCATAGGGAGGAGGGCACATTCTGTAGGGAGAAAGAGAGTCCAAATGGAAATGTTTTCTACTCCAGGACAGAGACAGGATGGGGGCTGAGCTAAGGAAGCAGCACTGGGAACAGAGAGAGTGGAAGAGAGGTGAGAAATCCCAGGCAGAAGACTGATGAGTGATTGAGTCAGGGCAGAGGCAAGTTTCTGGTTTGGGCATCTTGGTGGAAGGTGCAGGTGTTCCTGGGCCCTGAGGAACACAGGAGAGACAGGACAGTGTGGGTACAGCTGGGCGGGGGTGTCAGGGGGCGAGACAGGGGCAGGGGATGAGTTTGGTTGTGCACATCCTGATTTTGAGACACTTGTAGAATATCCAAATGCAAAAATCCAGTAACAGTTGCATGGGTCTGAAGTTCAGCACCTGGAAATACAGATTAGGTAGTTTTTCACATGTAAATTTAATTGTCCCTGAGTGAATGGAGGAAATCACACAGGAAGTGTGCCTAAAGGGAAAGAAAAAGAACAAAAACCCCAAACAGCACATGGAGTGAGGGGATGGAAAGAGGAAGTGGAACATTGTAAGGAAAATAGAGTAAATAATTGGAGGCCGATTGGTGGCACTTGTAAATGCATCTCATACATTCTCTAAAAGGTCATCATCTGTGGGTATTTCTGCTTGTTTACGATGGTTCACATCTGGATTCCCAAGCATATGACAATTCTAAAAATAAAATAATTTCTCTCATTTCTATTTGCCTTTACAGCAGAACCCACTAGTTAGGCATTTGGCATCTAAAGCAGCGCTGCCCAACAGGTGTCCACCAGCCACATGGGACTCCCGAGTCCTGAAATGTGACTGTGCAAATTGAGGTTGGCCGGACGTGGAAAATGCACTTATAAGAATACATTTATTTCGAAGACTTAGTTCAAAGCAAAAACGTAAAATATTAATAATATTTCTGTTGACATTATAATTTGGATATATTGGCTTAGTAAAATATAGTTTTAAAATTAATTTCCTCTGTTTCTTATTATTTTTCAAATGTTAACTATTAAATCTTTAAAATGCCATCTGTGGTTCACACAGAAATACATGGGACAGCGCTACTGTAGAATATGACTGTCTGGATTGCAATTCCAGTTCTGCCACTTTATAGCTGTTTAAACTTAAATAAGTAACTTAATTCCTCTGGACCTCAGTTTTCTCAATTATAAAATGGGAATAACATTCCCAGGAGCCCTGTAGGGTTTCTGTGAGTATATATGAGTGCTTAGATCAGTGTCTGGCTCGTAAAACGCCCTCCATCAATGTGAGCTCTCATCAGGATTCACGTCAGGAAAGCTTTGGTGAGCACGCACACCCCTCTGTATGCTCAGGAGCTTTCTGTCTAGAATGACTAACTTCCTTTTTCTTCCCTAGGAGAGTTATTTTCCTGCCACAAAGGAGTCAAGGTTTCCAGAATTTAGCTGTCAACTTAGACTGTGCTCTTTTTGCAGATGTAATGATCCCCGAAAGCCCTGAGGCCTATGTAAAACTCACAGAAAATGCAATCAGAAATACCTCTGGTAGGCACAAAAAGCCGGAGCAAGCCTCCCTCCCTCACCTGTAACAAGCCTCCTCTCAGCACACGCACTGTATCTCTCACAGCTTTGTGGCTCTAGCATGTTAAGGCACAACCTTCCTCTCTTACTGCTGTATTAGGAAAAAGACAGCTGGTTGATGAACACCAAGAATGAGATTTCAGTAATCAAGTGAAATGAAATTTCTCAAGTTTTTTAATAGTCAGACCAACCTTAGACCTCTGTTGCCCATTAACAGCAGAAACTACGAGACGGAGAGCCCAGTGTGCCCTTGTGTTCTACTTGGTTGTGGTAATGCCAGCTTCGCAGGGTTGGGGATCTGCCTCTGGCTGGGGAGTCAGGGCACAGGCTCTGGTCCAAGTCCATCAGCCTGAGCAAGTGGCCTTGGGCACACACACCACTTTGTCCTCCTATTCTCACGGTTGCATATAAGAGGTGAGACCAGATTTCACCTCTAAAAAATATGTTTCTTTCTTTTTTTTTGACTGCTGGCTGGTACAGAGATCCAAACCCTTGACCTTGGTGTTATAGCACTGCACTCTAACCAACTGAGCTAACCAGCCAGCCTGATATATAATTTTAATTTAAGAAATCTTATAAAAAATTTGAAATGAAAAATATATTCCACAGTATCTTGAACCTTAGAATTCCCTCTAAGGACAGAACTATTCCTGAAACATGAAGAATTAAAGAAAGAAAAATGCAACCAGTTTTACCCAGTTTTGCACTAGGTAAACTATAGTTCAGGGTCTGTGATTTGGGGGAGGGTGGCGAGTAGTTTGAACATGGTGGTAGGATATTAATTTACTCTTTAGTTTTTGCAGAAAAGCAAAGTAGCATGATGGAGAGGACGATTGCCTAGGTCCTTCCGAGTGAGAGACCTCTCCAGGTGTACTTAGAAGGCCTTTTAAAAAAAAATTAATTAAGCTTACTAATATTTATTCTGCTTTCACCTTGTATTAGCTCCACTCTGATGATCAGTGTTTTTTTAGTTCAGTTCAAGGACTGAAACACACACACACACACACACACACACACACACAATAATTTTGCAAAGAAGTATTAAAACTCTGAGAGGAGAATGAGCCGGGAGTCCCAGGCTATGAGTAAGAGCCTGCCCGGGTGGAAATGCTAAATCCCTAGCCTTTTCCTGGTTTTGTTTGAGATATTAAATAAAAGCAAGTCACTGCGAGTTTGATATCTCTGTACATATCTATTCTGAGCTAGTCTTTTCTTGGTGAACTTGAACTCCTGCCTTAAGTGAATGATACAGACACCTGGGCCTTCAGTGGCACTGCCTTCTCCTGAAGTGCACAAAGAAAATCAGAGGGCAGATACTCCTCTGCTCATTAAGTGCCTGAAGAAGGAGTACTAACTGCCTCCTAGTTACTGGGGAACAGTAGATCCCGCTTCAGATTCTTAGCAAGGCCTTCCACAATTTACAGCATTCAGATGATCGGCTGGCAGAGGTTGCAGACACACAAGGCTGTTCCGAGCCGATTGCTGGGCCCTTTTGCAGTGTCCAGTCTGCTAGGACTCTTAGTGAAGCACTTTCATTAGTTTGGCCATTTAAATGTCTAACCCATCTGCACGATAGTACTAAATTGGCTTTATAATTACCCACACACATGCCATGTCTATGTTGCCATAACTGAAATTATTTTGAAACTTCTCCATGAATATCAAGCTTGAAATAATTCAAACAGCATGGTCCATAAAGATTCTTATGGTTGACACTGCAGGGGATCACAGTGCCTTAGAGTCGCAGCTCCAACAACTGGATAGAGCCCTGGGTGACAGCCGCTTTCAGATCCAGCAAACCGAAAATATCATCCGCAGCAAAACTCCCACAGGGCCAGAGCTGGAATCCAGCTACAAAGGCTATGTAAGTATCCTGACCATCCTGATCCTGACCTGTGCCTGGAAGTCACAGTTGTGTGACAAAGAACGGTTCGTCTGTAGCATGAGGGCTTCATGAGGCCTCCACACCCCAGGCTGCAAAACAAAGCCTTGTGATAAGTGACGGTTTGGGAAGAACTGCTCTGTTTTCAGGCCCATGAGTCTATTGTAATGACCAGCCTGTTCTTTTACACTGAGCACTTAGTAAGATCCCTTTAACTGAAAGCAACAAAATGCTTTGGCTCCCAAAAGTCGTTAGGCATTTTTCCAAATTCAACTAATAAGTTTTGGACCAAGGTTATCCTTGGAGCAGCAGATTTTAGCTAATAGATTACTAACATGGAATTTTGTACTTCTCTTCCTGGGTTTATTGATTCACTTAAAGAGTGAAGGAATATCTTTATCCTCTGTTCCTAATATGCTCGGTCTGGAGAAAACTATTCCAACAAGAGAGATTTGAGAAAAAGACAGCAAGGGAATTATGTGTATTACCAGTTTTACTTATGCAGCTGTTAGCTATACATGATAAAGTCTACCGTAACTTTCTTTGCCTTGCTCAAGTCACTGACTAAATAATTTTTTTCCCAGAGAACTACCTGTTTTCCTACATATACTTTAAGAAAATTTTAAAGAAAATCTCTCCTCTGCTTCGTATCTTCTTTCACATCCAAAGGACTGCTTAGTAAATGGAAAGAAAAATTAATTTTCTGGGTCTAATCACAACTCACTTGTACCACTTTTGAAGCCAGGGAAGAAAACTGTTCTAGCTATCAGTGTTGATTTTAATATTCACACAATTAGAGAACAGTAATCAATCATGAATTTATTTTCTGTCCAGCTTGGCCTATTATACCAACTTCTATTATAGTGAAACCTCTTTTTAAAAGTATAATTTAGTTTTATAGTGACCATACTGACATCACTGAGATTACACTTAACCTCAATCAGAAGTAATCAAGGAAACTTAATTGCACTGTGATTTGTTAAAGGCTTTCAAAGATAACTCTATGGTCAGTATAGCAGGAGTGCCTTGGAATGATTTGTTCTTTTAATCTTTGAATACTGTACATAATATTAAAAATGGATTTGGAAGCTTTTTCTTTGATTTTAGAATTTAGTCCTTTGATACCTATTAAACAGTGCTTAAATTTTTTCATAAAACAGCTGGCTTTAATATTGCTTTATACTTTTTAGTACATTAATTATTTAATGCAAAAATGTTCCTGTGAGATTTGAAGTAATATTATGCTTCCAAAATTTCAGTTTAAGAACGAGAAAGAGGGAGCAGTCTGCCAAAAATGATATATTGCATTGCTGTCTGACAGCCCTGAGTTTTAAACCCCAGATTAGTTTAATCTGTTTTGATTTATGAACTTAAAAAGAAATTTTGAGGTCTTCTCATGCAAAATGATACATGTAA
>NW_007728257.1:153801-171791 GCF_000696425.1 Galeopterus variegatus | reverse complement strand
CTGACAGCCCTGAGTTTTAAACCCCAGATTAGTTTAATCTGTTTTGATTTATGAACTTAAAAGAAATTTTGAGGTCTTCTCATGCAAAATGATATATGTATAGTGTACCTTTAAAGCATTGCTTTTTGTATATGGCAATGTGTCACCTGTTTACAAAGCATGTTTTTGAACTTTGCTTGTTTTTAGTAGAGTGGCACAGAAAAGTCGAGCACAACCACTGCTCTTGTCGAGGAAACGCAAAGGTATTTTCCCCAGAAGCTCTCGCACTCTCAAGAGCTTTGGCGATGGGGGGCTGTTCTTTATGTCTACACAGATGAAGCTGCTGGGCGAATGCAGCGGCAGTATAGACTCAGTGAAGAGACTGGAACACAAGCTGAGGGAGGAAGAAGCCAGCTTTCCTGGCTTCGTAAACCTGAACAGCACCGAAACCCAGACAGCTGGTAGGTGGGGTGTTTGGTACAAGAGAGACTGAACTGGAAGATCCCAAAGTACTTTGTTACACCTGAGTTCCACCACGTGCTTAGCTTCCTTCTGCACTGTTCTCTCATGAGTACTCTTCTCCATGTGATGATAATCTCCTGCGCCAGCAGAAGAAGGAGGACAGTGTCTAGAAGATCCCAAAGTACTTTGTTACACCTGAGTTCCACCACGTGCTTAGCTTCCTTCTGCACTGTTCTCTCCTGAGTACTCTTCTCCATGTGATGATAATCTCCTGCGCCAGCAGAAGAAGGAGGACAGTGTCTGGTGGCTTTCCCCCACATTGCACTTATTTCATGCACTGTCTAACATGTGTCATCAGGCGTTCTGTATGTGTGCTCTCACAGTCCCACTGTAGAAAGGGCCAAGGATTGAATAATATTTTTATGCACAGACATGCTGCTTATTACTTCATAGAGCTCTTTACAGTGTGAAATCCTATGTAGCTATATTTTTTTACTTTATCATCATTAGAAATGCAAATAGGAAAAACACAGCTCTTGTACCCATTGAACTGTGATTTCCAGATGACAACAGCAGAAATGCCCTGCAGCATTACCTTGTTTTCTGCTGCCACTTGAAGTGAGCCACCAATGTACATTTAAAGCATTTCCTAAACATCATCTGCAGAGGAAAAAACCCTTACTATTCTGTGCGTGTCCTGCCAGGGGTGATTGACCGATGGGAGCTCATCCAGGCCCAGGCCCTGAGCAAGGAGCTGAGGATGAAGCAGAACCTCCAGAAGTGGCAGCAGTTCAACTCAGACCTGAACAACATCTGGGCCTGGCTGGGGGAGGCGGAGGAGGAGCTGGAGCAGCTGCAGCGTCTGCAGCTCAGCACCGACATCCAGACCATCGAGCTCCAAATCAAAAAGCTCAAGGTAGCTGCCCCTGCCTTTCCCACGGCGGCCAAGCAGAAAGCTGTCACATGTCCTGCCTGTCCAGCTGAAACCTCCAGTTCTGGCTGCTTTACTCTTACTTGGCAGCAGGGAAGGTGCCCAACGAAACTGAAGAATGCCCTCTCATCCCCCAGCCATCGCAAATGCGAGTGTGTCATGACGATGGCTTTGGAGGGCAGAAAGCTGGACCATAGTGTGGAATTATCCACCATGTCAATAATCACATTTAATTGAATAAATTGGTATTTTAGGAAATGACCGATTAAAGTTTCATGCAACATCCAGGCACCTCTAGGACCTATTTATCCTCTTTGTAAGGAAAATACAGGTAGGTTTCACCAGGGCCCTGCAAGTCCGTATCTAGAGCTGGAGAGAAATCCTTTCCGAGATTGTTTCTGCATGAATTTGTGGGAGACCTAAAGAAATCATTCAACCCTCTCAAAATCAGCAAAACTTTTGAAATTGATTACAGTAGTGGCAGAAGTGATATTTTTCCTATAATGAATAAAACAAAACCATACTGTAGGATAATTGTGGTAAAATACCTGACAATTGCATTTGATTTGGGCCTGGGTAAGTTTAGTATACAAGATAAGTATAGTATCCAGCTCTAGATCTTTAATACCCTCCTTAGCCCAGATACTAAAATGCATTAATATGTGGATACTGTTGTAAGCATCCTGTGAGCTGAAAGCTCAGTTTCTTTTTAAAACTCTTTAGGACCTGTTTTTTTTGTGTGGAGAATATCAAGATGTGCTCCTGCTCAGAATGTCGCCACCAGGCTGTCTGGGCGCGGGGATTAAGGGTGCTGCCTTTGTGTTTCTATGGTTTTAGTATATGCTGTTGAGTTGGGGGTGATGTTTTGGTGGTTTGCTTTTGGTCGTTTGTATTGTTTTGCTTTTAAATTTTCAAAGAGAGAAGTGAGTCTCTACAAAGTTGCATCTTTATAGAAAGACCTCCTCACCAGCCCCATGAATCTCAGAACAAAGCACTGGAGATTCAATTTACAGTATCTGCAATATGAAATGCATTTTTATGTAGAGTCCTTAAACGACTCTAGTAAGATAGTGTTGCATTATAAGCACATTTCTTTAAAAGTTGATGAAGTAAATGCTGGCCAGGGTCTGAGACTTCAGCAAGATTAGGGCAGGGAAATAGACTGCATGACAAGAAAAAGCCACCCTCCTCCACAGGCCTTCCTGATCCTTCCTACCTGTGCTTTCTGTGAATCCATTTGTGGAATAATCCAGTATTCTCCACAATATTTCTGTCCTTGTGCTATCTCTGTGGTTGAATTTATACTACAGCATGTTAATAACCTATTGAGAAGTAAAAATTAAGAAAAGTTGGGAAAATGGTGGAACTAGTAAAAAATTATAAGAAAGTATAACCTGGGTAGATGTGACTTCCAGGATCCCTTACCGTAACTTGAGCTGGGGATGTTTAAACAATACCAGATATACTATTAATATACGATTATGTTGCTCAAGTTCTTGGGATTGAGTTTTGGATTTTTTGGAAATGCACAAAAAATGTGGCCTGTGACACAGCAGTGCTTTCAGCCTGTGGTTCACTATGCTTGCAAATGCAGAACTTCTGCAGCTCAGGGCCCCGGAATCTGTTTTCTTAACAAGCTTGCCACTTCATTCTTATGCATGCAAGTTTGAATTGATGTAGTGAACTGGGACTATTACACTAGGAAAAAATAAAAGCGGGTATCCTGCTGCTCAAAATTACTGGAGCCAGGCTTTTGTATTCTTTTGTTATGGTTGAACTTCTGTGCAGAGGGGTGAGTTAATTAGTTCATTGCACAGGGTTATCGTTGCTCCCTGAAAGGCTCCTGTTTACTTTATTTATCCTTTTCCCCATACCGTTTTATTATTCCCATTCCTCAAACCCATGACAGTCTTTCTGAAATATTTAATGGGCATTTTTTGTTCATGTGCATTCTTGAAAAATGTGGATCTTTGTGTGTGTACATTACTTATGCTATTGTGTTCCACATATCATTCTGTTTCTGACTTTTTCGTTCTATGCCATACTTTCTTAACATCCATCCATGTTGTCAAGTGTACATCTATTCCGTTTATTCTAACCCCAGCATAGTTTTCGGTGGTGTGCACCTGCCATCTCTTACCTAGCCATCCTCTTAAGGCCAGTTAAAATAATGCATCTTATTGTTTGAGTGAGACATTTTCAAGAGTCTTAAACTACTTATTTTTAGTGGTTTTTTGTTATTGTCCTTGTTTGATTGTTCTCCTTTCTCTTCTCAGGAGCTTCAGAAAGCTGTGGACCACCGCAAAGCCATCATCCTCTCCATCAATCTCTGCAGTCCTGAGTTCACCCAGGCCGATAGCAAGGAGAGCCGGAACCTGCAGGACCGCTTGTCCCAGATGAATGGGCGCTGGGACCGGGTGTGCTCTTTGCTGGAAGAGTGGCGGTGTCTGCTGCAGGATGCGCTGATGCAGTGTCAGGTGAGAGGGCTTTGGGCAGTGGGGCCAAACATTAACAGTTTAGCTGCATCTGCGATTTGATTTAGCATGGTTGCTTGAGGGATGCCATTGCTCCCCAAAGTCAGTATTTGAATGAGAGATAACTTTATGCCCCCACTTCTCATGCTACTGGAGAATTTTTACATGTGATTAGGTTTCAGACCTCGAGACCCCATCTTCTGTCCCTCTGAGACTATTCCCCAAGTTTATCTCAGTCCTGCCATTTCTTCCTTGATTCATTCATTTGTTTCATTCATTCATTTAACAAGTATTTACTGGGCACATTGGCAGACATTTCTCAAGCATCAAAGTGAGCATTACAAATATTTATTCATGCTAGGATACTTCAAAAGGTTCATGACAAGGTTATCTTTCAGTTCTATTTTTCCACGAACTTTCAGAAGTATCCTCATATATTTATACTATAATTATCTGCTGAGTGTCCACTGTGTGACAGAGATGGTGCTAAGCCATCAGGATACAGCATGGTCTCTACATTTGTTGGAGAGGAGAAAATAAATAAAATGCAAGTAAATAGACAACCAAGATGCTTCCAGATGTGGATGATGAGAGTAACTGATAGGGCTGGCCTGTTAGCTCGGTTGGTTAGAGCACAGTGTTATTATACCAAGGTCAAGGGCTCATATCCCCACAACTGGCCATCCGCCCAAAAAAAAAGTAACTGAGAAAAAAGCCACTTTAGAAAATGGTCAGGGAAGTTCTATGGATCTTTGAGCTGACACTGGAAGGATGTTGCTATGAAGGATGTACAAGAAGTGGACAGTCCCAGAAGCAGGAAAGGGCTTGGTGTCTCTAAGAATAGAAAAGAGACCAGTGTGGCCAGAGTGTGGTCAGCAAGGCAGGGAGTGATAAGAAAAACTGGGGAGGTGGTCAGGAACCAGATCACACGGGGCCTTGTAGGTCCTGGCCAGGAATCTGGAGCATGTTCTAGGCTCCACAGGAAGCCCTTGAAGGGTCCGAAGCCTGCTCTCCAGGGTAATATGTGCCCCAAGAGTAGTAGCTCCTTGAAAGCAAGTTCCCAAGCTATCATCTCACCTCTGCATCCTATCCTAGTGCAGCGCCTTATACACAGGGGATCTTCAGTAACTGTGTGTTAAATAAACGAGTGGATGCATGGATGAAAGAAGGGGGTATAGGTTTCAGCCCAGGCCTTAAAAGATGGAAAGATTTGAATACACAGAGAAGAGAAAGGAGCAGAGTTGCTTTCTTCTCAACAATATATTAGCACTTCCTTTCTTTCAGAAATTAAATATTTTGATGCCAGTTCTCCCTATGTCTACATTTTCTCCCAAGTAATAAATCAGATGCTTTTGGTAAGAACATGAACTCATGGTCTAGTCATGACAACAGCACTGGTGCCTTCCTCAGAAAGGAGTTGNATGAGGGCTTCATGAGGCCTCCACACCCCAGGCTGCAAAACAAAGCCTTGTGATAAGTGACGGTTTGGGAAGAACTGCTCTGTTTTCAGGCCCATGAGTCTATTGTAATGACCAGCCTGTTCTGCCTGGGTAAGTTTAGTATACAAGATAAGTATAGTATCCAGCTCTAGATCTTTAATACCCTCCTTAGCCCAGATACTAAAATGCATTAATATGTGGATACTGTTGTAAGCATCCTGTGAGCTGAAAGCTCAGTTTCTTTTTAAAACTCTTTAGGACCTGTTTTTTTTGTGTGGAGAATATCAAGATGTGCTCCTGCTCAGAATGTCGCCACCAGGCTGTCTGGGCGCGGGGATTAAGGGTGCTGCCTTTGTGTTTCTATGGTTTTAGTATATGCTGTTGAGTTGGGGGTGATGTTTTGGTGGTTTGCTTTTGGTCGTTTGTATTGTTTTGCTTTTAAATTTTCAAAGAGAGAAGTGAGTCTCTACAAAGTTGCATCTTTATAGAAAGACCTCCTCACCAGCCCCATGAATCTCAGAACAAAGCACTGGAGATTCAATTTACAGTATCTGCAATATGAAATGCATTTTTATGTAGAGTCCTTAAACGACTCTAGTAAGATAGTGTTGCATTATAAGCACATTTCTTTAAAAGTTGATGAAGTAAATGCTGGCCAGGGTCTGAGACTTCAGCAAGATTAGGGCAGGGAAATAGACTGCATGACAAGAAAAAGCCACCCTCCTCCACAGGCCTTCCTGATCCTTCCTACCTGTGCTTTCTGTGAATCCATTTGTGGAATAATCCAGTATTCTCCACAATATTTCTGTCCTTGTGCTATCTCTGTGGTTGAATTTATACTACAGCATGTTAATAACCTATTGAGAAGTAAAAATTAAGAAAAGTTGGGAAAATGGTGGAACTAGTAAAAAATTATAAGAAAGTATAACCTGGGTAGATGTGACTTCCAGGATCCCTTACCGTAACTTGAGCTGGGGATGTTTAAACAATACCAGATATACTATTAATATACGATTATGTTGCTCAAGTTCTTGGGATTGAGTTTTGGATTTTTTGGAAATGCACAAAAAATGTGGCCTGTGACACAGCAGTGCTTTCAGCCTGTGGTTCACTATGCTTGCAAATGCAGAACTTCTGCAGCTCAGGGCCCCGGAATCTGTTTTCTTAACAAGCTTGCCACTTCATTCTTATGCATGCAAGTTTGAATTGATGTAGTGAACTGGGACTATTACACTAGGAAAAAATAAAAGCGGGTATCCTGCTGCTCAAAATTACTGGAGCCAGGCTTTTGTATTCTTTTGTTATGGTTGAACTTCTGTGCAGAGGGGTGAGTTAATTAGTTCATTGCACAGGGTTATCGTTGCTCCCTGAAAGGCTCCTGTTTACTTTATTTATCCTTTTCCCCATACCGTTTTATTATTCCCATTCCTCAAACCCATGACAGTCTTTCTGAAATATTTAATGGGCATTTTTTGTTCATGTGCATTCTTGAAAAATGTGGATCTTTGTGTGTGTACATTACTTATGCTATTGTGTTCCACATATCATTCTGTTTCTGACTTTTTCGTTCTATGCCATACTTTCTTAACATCCATCCATGTTGTCAAGTGTACATCTATTCCGTTTATTCTAACCCCAGCATAGTTTTCGGTGGTGTGCACCTGCCATCTCTTACCTAGCCATCCTCTTAAGGCCAGTTAAAATAATGCATCTTATTGTTTGAGTGAGACATTTTCAAGAGTCTTAAACTACTTATTTTTAGTGGTTTTTTGTTATTGTCCTTGTTTGATTGTTCTCCTTTCTCTTCTCAGGAGCTTCAGAAAGCTGTGGACCACCGCAAAGCCATCATCCTCTCCATCAATCTCTGCAGTCCTGAGTTCACCCAGGCCGATAGCAAGGAGAGCCGGAACCTGCAGGACCGCTTGTCCCAGATGAATGGGCGCTGGGACCGGGTGTGCTCTTTGCTGGAAGAGTGGCGGTGTCTGCTGCAGGATGCGCTGATGCAGTGTCAGGTGAGAGGGCTTTGGGCAGTGGGGCCAAACATTAACAGTTTAGCTGCATCTGCGATTTGATTTAGCATGGTTGCTTGAGGGATGCCATTGCTCCCCAAAGTCAGTATTTGAATGAGAGATAACTTTATGCCCCCACTTCTCATGCTACTGGAGAATTTTTACATGTGATTAGGTTTCAGACCTCGAGACCCCATCTTCTGTCCCTCTGAGACTATTCCCCAAGTTTATCTCAGTCCTGCCATTTCTTCCTTGATTCATTCATTTGTTTCATTCATTCATTTAACAAGTATTTACTGGGCACATTGGCAGACATTTCTCAAGCATCAAAGTGAGCATTACAAATATTTATTCATGCTAGGATACTTCAAAAGGTTCATGACAAGGTTATCTTTCAGTTCTATTTTTCCACGAACTTTCAGAAGTATCCTCATATATTTATACTATAATTATCTGCTGAGTGTCCACTGTGTGACAGAGATGGTGCTAAGCCATCAGGATACAGCATGGTCTCTACATTTGTTGGAGAGGAGAAAATAAATAAAATGCAAGTAAATAGACAACCAAGATGCTTCCAGATGTGGATGATGAGAGTAACTGATAGGGCTGGCCTGTTAGCTCGGTTGGTTAGAGCACAGTGTTATTATACCAAGGTCAAGGGCTCATATCCCCACAACTGGCCATCCGCCCAAAAAAAAAGTAACTGAGAAAAAAGCCACTTTAGAAAATGGTCAGGGAAGTTCTATGGATCTTTGAGCTGACACTGGAAGGATGTTGCTATGAAGGATGTACAAGAAGTGGACAGTCCCAGAAGCAGGAAAGGGCTTGGTGTCTCTAAGAATAGAAAAGAGACCAGTGTGGCCAGAGTGTGGTCAGCAAGGCAGGGAGTGATAAGAAAAACTGGGGAGGTGGTCAGGAACCAGATCACACGGGGCCTTGTAGGTCCTGGCCAGGAATCTGGAGCATGTTCTAGGCTCCACAGGAAGCCCTTGAAGGGTCCGAAGCCTGCTCTCCAGGGTAATATGTGCCCCAAGAGTAGTAGCTCCTTGAAAGCAAGTTCCCAAGCTATCATCTCACCTCTGCATCCTATCCTAGTGCAGCGCCTTATACACAGGGGATCTTCAGTAACTGTGTGTTAAATAAACGAGTGGATGCATGGATGAAAGAAGGGGGTATAGGTTTCAGCCCAGGCCTTAAAAGATGGAAAGATTTGAATACACAGAGAAGAGAAAGGAGCAGAGTTGCTTTCTTCTCAACAATATATTAGCACTTCCTTTCTTTCAGAAATTAAATATTTTGATGCCAGTTCTCCCTATGTCTACATTTTCTCCCAAATAATAAATCAGATGCTTTTGGTAAGAACATGAACTCATGGTCTAGTCATGACAACAGCACTGGCGCCTTCCTCAGAAAGGAGTTGTGTATGTGACCTTAAAACCAATGTATGTTTGCCAGTGGTAGCAATCGGAAAGAATGGAAATTTAAGCTGTAAGGGAAAGAAAAACTTAGTATCTTCAGTTATTTTATGCCCCACATGTTATTGGTAGGATTTCCATGAGATGAGCCACGGTTTGCTTCTTATGCTGGAAAACATTGACAGAAGGAAAAATGAAATTGCCCCTATTGATTCTACTCTTGATGCAGACACACTTCAGGACCATCACAAACAGCTCGTGGTAAGATGTGTGAACTCTGGCAGCCTCCAGTTATTTTTTTCAGGGTTGCATTTCATTTACAGAAAATGAATGTAGATGGTAATTTTTTGTTTTTACCTTTTGTGTTATAGTCTCTAATTTACACTTTTTTAACTCAACAGTTTTTAGTCTTTGCGAAGCAAACATGGGCATAGAAGAGCACATCTAGCTAGCTTTCGAATCTGGCTCTAAAGTCATTGCTCAATTGTAAAAATCTTAGATATCCTTAATCTTAATTAGCTTGTGTTTATTAAGGCAGCTTTTTAGTGAATTACGCTCATTTTTAATTTAAACTTTATATGTTACATCTATGTCTCAAAAGTATATTTGGTGACTTAGAGTAAAAGTGCATTAAAATTATTAAAATAGAGACAGTCAAATCTTTTTAAGAGGAATTAAATATACCAGATTAAACATGAACCTTAGCAACAAGTTTTCTGAAAGCTAAGACAGAAATCTGGGAAAAACAATGAGTTAACTTATTTTCATTATCTGATGAAAAGAAAACATACCAGTTCTCAAGGTGCAAGAAACTTTTTTCTAGTACTAAATTCAAAAGGAAATTTACTGTGTAGATTTTTATACAAGGATCTTTAGACAATATAATGTGCAGCTTATTTAAGTGACTTTAGAGAAGACAGGAGGCATATTTGAGCCCCATTAGGAGAAAATGTTTTGCATTTTGTAGCTTTCTGTATTTTTAAAATGTTATGTCTTAACATTTAACACTTTATAAACTAAGCTGCAGAATTGGTAGCTTTTAATTCAATACCATAAAGGGCTTGGAAATCAAAAGGAGGGCTGGCTGGTTAGCTCAGCTGGCTAGAGCACAGCCCTGTAACAAGGTCAAGGGTTCGGTTCCCCTTACCAGCCAGCCACCAAAAACAAAAACAAAAGGAAATAGCTATGCAACCGCAATTCAATACCATAAAGGGCTTGGAAATCAAAAGGAGGGCTGGCTGGTTAGCTCAGCTGGCTAAAGCACAGCCCTGTAACAAGGTCAAGGGTTCGGTTCCCCTTACCAGCCAGCCACCAAAAACAAAAACAAAAGGAAATAGCTATGCAACCGCGTTTTTACTAGACTTTGACTTCTGGCATTAAGTTGTGAATGATTTTTAAAATCATTTTTGTGTTTTAAAATCTTGACTAGCTATCAGAGTATACTAGACATACTTGAGTTTTGCTATATTTAGATGCTAATGTTTTACTTTTAAAAGAACATCTTATGTCTCATTTGCACAATACTTTATACTTTAAGCACTTCCACATACATTGCATTAGTCTGTTTTTTTGTGTTGCTATAATAGAATACCTGAGACTGGTAATTTATAAAGAATAGAGGTTTATTTGGCTTACAATTCTAGGACAGCTGCATCTGATGCGGGTCTCAGGCTGCTTCTATTCATGGTAGAAAACGGCAGGCAGCCACGGGTACAAGCATATCACATGACGAGAGGAAGTGAGAGAGAGAGGAGGTGCCAGGGTCTTTTTAAACAACCAGCTCTTGTGGGAACTGATAGCACGCGAGATCTCACTCACTACCCCCAACCCCCAGGGAGAGCATTAGTCTATTCATGAGGGATCTGCCCCCATGACTAACACAGCTCCCAACACTGCCACACTGGGGATCAGATTTCCACATGAGTTTTGGGTGGACAACCCGTCCAAGCTCTATCATACATTAACCAATTTAAATCCTCCAATTATACTGCTGTGGACCAGGGGTCAAATGAGAAAACTGCTATCAGAGAGGTACAGGAGTCGTATGGGATGTTTTCGGCAGAGGCAGAATTAGCACACAGGTCCCTGGTTCCTCTGCCATGGGCTGCTGCTTCCTTTTGTGTGTGAGCTCCACATTTTGCTGCTCAGGTATAATTGTCCACTAAGTTAAAATGATGTCATGCTACACTTTTGGAACTTTCTTCAATTATCGAAATCCTTAGAAAAATATTTCTTATTATATACATAGCAAATAAGGCATGAGCTATTGGAGTCCCAACTCAAGGTAGCCTCTCTGCAAGACATGTCTTGCCAACTACTGGTGAATGCTGAAGGCACAGACTGTTTAGAAGCCAAAGAAAAAGTCCACGTTATTGGAAATCGGCTCAAACTTCTCTTGAAGGAGGTCAGTCACCATATCAAGGAACTGGAGAAGTTATTAGACATATCAAGCAGTCAGCAGGTAAGCTCTAAACAGATGTTGCTGTGTAGCATTTCTTTCAGGAGACCAAAGAAGCATCATCTTCATCCATTTTAGAAAGACCTCAAATATAGTACTTGTCTGAATGGAGTGTCCACTTTCAGTCACTGCTGTTACAAGTCCTGTCTCAAAATAAAAAAGCAGACTTGCAAACTTTTATAATAGGACACTGCTTGTGATTCTGTTAAATCCAGAAGATCTCTTGTAATTGTTACTAACCCTGTTCCCACCAGCACGGTGGCGTTCTATTTCACCCTACTTGTTTAAGAATTCACACATCTTCAGCTATACAGCCATCATAGGGCAAACCAGTTGCTGCATATGAGTTTGTACTCAACACCTGGAAGGCATGAATTCTCCTTACATATACAGCAATTAATTCATAGAAAATTATCCTCTGCTCATTTTCTTAAAAAATATTTTTTTCTTAAATCTGCTGCATCTTGGTACTTCTGTTGGTTTTGAGAAATGTATTTGCAGGTACAGCAGTGCTCGGTCATATTTCAGACATTCAGTTGTGAAATCATGGTATAAATGCACATTGGCCTTCTGTAATCATGCAAAAAAACATTCTACTTTGAATAGCAGCAGTGCCAGAAATAACACAACTTCCCTGAGACTAAAAGGCAGATTCCTGGTTGACTCTCTTCTGTGTCTGACCCCGGTGAGTTGGCTTCTCACCCGTCTGAGTAGCCTGCCACTGTAAGGCAGACTTCTCACCTCCCAAGCTGACACCACCCTGTACATCGTTCACTAAGAAACAGTAAAGCTGCAGGCGAAATGTAGCAGTAACAAAGCTAGAGCCATATTTTCCAGAAGGGCCACACTTACAGCCAGGAAATCCCAATGCACTAGAAGAATTAGGTCCTGTTCTTCTTGTAGTTGTGTGGTCCCATTTTCCCCAAAGAAATGGTTTAATTTTTGTGGTGTGGGTATAGGGGTGATAGGAATAGGGGGCGCAGGGAATATGCTGTGTATTACAGAGCCTCCATGGCTCTGGGACGTGGAGTTGTTAAAAGAATCGTTTTCCCACGTAGGATTTGTCTTCCTGGTCTTCTGCTGATGATCTGGACACCTCGGGATCTGTGAGTCCCACATCAGGAAGAAGCACCCCAAACAGACAGAGAACGGTAACTTTCCACTGGTCATTTTCACTCAGCCCATGGGAGGGAACACTGGGGAGCGACAGTATTTGTACCTACTGCAGGGTCCACAGGCTCTCCCCCTGCAGAGCAGGAGTCCCCGTAGAAAAGAGGACTGTCACACAGACTACATGGGAGGGAACACTGGGGAGCGACAGTATTTGTACCTACTGCAGGGTCCACAGGCTCTCCTCCTGCAGAGCAGGAGTCCCCGTAGAAAAGAGGACTGTCACACAGACTGGTGCTAATTCCTCAGCCCTGCTGCGTGCCCTCCCAGCATGTACCCCAAGAATGGAAAAGAGCAGTTTTGTGTTTCAAAAGAATCAGGGCTCAACGTGTGGCTGGTATGCAGGGAGAACAATTACTTTTCTTGTACAAATGGCCATTTCTAGAATGGTGCTCATTTGTCCCTTTGGTGGCTCCTTCCTTCAAACCACCACTGCCATGTCCACCTAAAAAAAGTGGGCTGCCACTCACAGGAGTGCGTCAGCCAGCAGTGGACAAAACCGGGGCATCTTATTAGACCACGGAATCGATAAGACGAGAGGAGGTTCTGTTGACTCTTGAGCAGAGACACTCCTGAGTGGTGGTCCTGAAGGGTTATGGCCATTGTGTTGCCCCTAAAGTGGCACCAACTCAGGCTAGACGAGAGGAGGTTCTGTTGACTCTTGAGCAGAGACACTCCTGAGTGGTGGTCCTGAAGGGATATGGCCATTGTGTTGCCCCTAAAGTGGCACCAACTCAGGCCGACTCACCCGCAAGGCCTGTGGTGGGGGCTGCATCACTGGAACACAATGAAGATGGAAAGAGAAACTTGGCCCCTGCTACCCTCTATACCTTGATTTCTCTGTGTAATTAGAAGCTTGTTTTCTGTTTTGTTACCTTTTTGTCCAGCTTTATGATTATATTCATCCCATTTTTCCTTAGTTTTTAGAAGTATTGATTTTATTTGTACTTTTTTGCTGTTATAAACACTTACATTCTATGCCAATAAATGTGTTATCTTTTTCAGGATTTTTTTTTTCCCCTACATTCACTAGTTTCCTATAGATCCTAGTTTAAGAATGTGAAGGAATACTGGCTTTTCGAGTCAAATTTTAGCCCTTATTTAACTTGGGTGTCATCACTGCAGAGAGCAATCTCATATTACCATTGTTATTTTTGATCTACTAATAATTTTAATATTGTTTCGATGTTCTAAAAGATGAAAACAATATGCAAAGTATCTTTGAAATGCATGGTTTGGCATAGTGAATGTTATTTTTATTATAAGTAAATATACAGAGACCCTTGAGGAGGGTAGAGTCATTTGTGTTTCTACCTTGAAAATTGGGGGGAAAATATGTCCACGTGGTGTGGACTCCACAATCACATATTACATTTCTTCAATGACCGATAATATAGATGTCAATTTATTTCACTTGTTCAACAGAAGAAAAGCCAGTTTCCTTAATTCGTGGGTACTGATTGTTTCATTTGATTTATTTTTCCTTTGCTGCCCTTTTAGTTCAATTTTCATCAGTAGCTTGTCTTTATTTGCCTGGACTGAACATTCTTCTTTCTTTACCCCCTGTTCATTGCAAACAGCCACGAGGCAAATGTAGTCTCTCACAGCCTGGACCCTCTGTCAGCAGCCCACATAGCAGGTACCTTATTCTCCTGGTTTCCACAGTGTTCTAGAATCCCAAGAGGATGATGAAAATTGTCCATGACTTAGGTAGGCCTACATCTGGTCTGCCTCTGGGTAGTTGAGAAATGACATGTTTCAGTCCACACTCTTTCCTAATCAATTGGAAGAGACGTTTCTAAAGGAAAGGTACAAGTAAATCTCAGAGCCTAAATTTGTGGATCCCACCAAAATTTTGTTGAACTATCCATAGCCCATCTGGTACTTTTCATCAGACAGTATTCCGTGTGTCCATAGGGATTGGACACACCTGGTAACACAATTGCTGTTTGATTCATGGCAGACTTTTATCATCCTCTTTATTTCTAGATTTTAAAATAAGACAGGTAATAGATCAATGAACTATTTTATCATTCACAGAACCCACAAATCTGAATAAAATGTACTAACATCCCCTGCTTTTTATTTTATTTTCATGTTTTATCCAGATTGTGGGTTTTGGATCCTCAAAATGGCAAGTCCTAATTTGGTGTTCTTCATTGAAAATTTATAAGCACCTTCTCTCTCCTGCCAATCCTAAACTTTCTCTCCAGCCAGCACACTCAGCCCCTCACCTTTCTGACCCTTGGCAAGCTCTGTCCCTGTGGAGCCAAGAGCAGCCAGTGTCCCTGCCCTGCTGCCTCGCAAGAGCGACCCATAGCTGCCACTCTGAGCTTCACGCCCTGCCTCCTACACGCCCTCCTTTCTGCAGTTAGCAGTGCTTGCCTTCTCTGTTGTTGGTGTGATGTCTGTGCTCCTCTGCCCTTCCGCTAATCAGTTCGTGTCCCCCAGACAACTTTTTAAAAATTAAAATGCTGTCCTCGGAGCTGATTTTTCATTCCAGTCCCAAGCAGTTCCCTGTTAAAGTAGTTTGCCCCTCTGGAAACTTATCACCAGTGAGCAGGAATCTAAATTCCTGGAAGGAGGGTGGGGATGAGGAAGTGTAGAACTGTAAACAGCCCTGAGGGGTAGTGTTAGTTTTCCAGCTGTGTGCTGAAAGCACTGGCTATTTTATTTGGTCGCTCCCACCCAGCTAAAGTAAGGCAGAACGTATTTTGGTATGCTTTCTGGTTTTAAGTCTCCCTTTACTATGTTTCTTTTTTCTTTCATTTTGGTTTGGTTTAAAGACAATTTTGTGGGGGTTTTTTTCTATGCATTACAAGATAGCAATCATGAAATACGGAGAAAGACTCACAGGGACTTTTGAAGATAACGGTGGACATCTCTGCAGGTTCTCTGATGTTTTCTTAGCCCCTGCAAGAAAAACAATCACGTACTATAAAAACAGATCATTGTGTTATACAGTCCACCTTATCCCCACAAATTGCTGGTTTGTCATGAACAGAGTTGAAGAATCTCCCCATAGCATTCCTTCGAGGACACCAGAGATGAATTCTTGGGTTGACACAAATGACAGCAATGAGAAGGGAAAAAGCTATGTGTCATTATGCAACAGCAGTAGCCGTCCGTCTTTGGTTCCCAAATATCGCGTTTACCTGCTCCCCCCATTATTTCAGACAGCCACACAGATGGTCTGAACATGTCAAAGGCATCATTTCTTAGGGCAGCCTTTGCTTACACGTGCTTCCTAACAGGGCTTTGTGGCTGGGACACCCACAAGGCCGCCTTTCAGCTCTGCTCTGTCCAGCACTGTCGAAGAACATCTCTCTGAGCATTCAGCGCCGCAGTCACTTTGCTATTCAGGAGGGATTGGAATCCAGATAACCTTCATTTGAATGCAAACTTCATCAAACACTTGCCAGACAGGTTGTGGCTGAACATACTGTTGACTCTTCTGTCAGGTGTGCACCGAACCCCGACAAGGAAGTGCAGAGCCTGTGGGAGCAGATTGAACTTCACTCACAATCTGGGCTGGCTTGGTGTTCCTTTACACAGAGACTTGAGAAGCATGTGTTTGATCTTGCACTGGTCCAGCAAATTTGAAAGGCTACTGCAGGAGTGCAAAGAGTTTAGAATGTTGTCCCCAGCAGTCTGCAGTGGGAAAACTTTAGACATGTGTCCTTTCTGAGACGGGGAAGAGACTGAGTTGGGAGAAACTGGATAGTAGTTTGGAGGGAGTGAAGGGAGGGGTTACTTATATGCTTTTTGTTGTTTAATGTCAAATATTAACAATACCTGCCTCTTACATACGAGGGTATTTCCAAAACTTCATGGAAGGATTTGTATTATCTTTTAATTCCATTTTTCCATGAACTTTTTGAAGTACCCTTGTGTTTTAGTTTAATCTGATGGTGCCAATTCTATGTCTTCATACATAATATTCTAAACTTACATATGGATTGATGCCAGTACTTGCTGAACACCTATGGTGTTTAAGTCCAGGGCCCACAAAATTGGTGCAATATGCCTCCTGCCATTAAAAGATTTGCAACATATCAGAATCTAGAGATTCCCTAAATCAATTACAAGGAGCTCTTCAGCACTTTTAAAATTACAAATAATTGAAAAAAATCTGTGCATACATTCATAGTAACTATATTCATGATTTTTATTTGAGATTAAACATATTTTAGAACGATGCTTTCAAAGCAATGTTTATGATAGCCCAGGTGGTACTTTTTTCTTACATTTGACTTAAAATTTTCATACTCTGTCACCAATAACTCTTCAAAACTCTACGTAGATGAGATGAAGTTGACAAATAGGAGGATTTCACTCCAATTTCCAGCAAGTCAAAGGAACAGTTGCTCTGTAGTCTGCATAGAATGAATTGATGACTTCATTCTAATTGGAATTATAAAATGCAAAATTGCCCTGGAAATCTTTGGTCTCTGGTACCTTCTGCACAGAGAACTAAGAAGGAATGAGAAACAGCAAATGACTGGCCGAAACCCTGAAGAGGAGGGAAAAGAGACCTCATTTTAAAATGTGTTCAAGGTAGTCAAATATATTTAAGCAAGTGCAGCGGCTCTTTTGCATATACACTGGGACCTCACTATAAACACTATTCAGTTTCTTGTGGAATTTGTTTTCAAGTCTTTTCTGCCAGATTCTACTCTGGGGAACTATTTAGTCGAAGCATTCAAAGAGCCTGAGCATAAAGCGGCCTCCCTCCTAAGGCGGCTGGCCACCCATCCCCAAGGACAGCTGTAGAGGAAGGCTCCAACAGGTTTCTCTTTTGCTGTTTTGAGGTAGGCCTTCCCGGTGTTTATGTGAAACAAGTCATGAAGTTTGGGAAATCCATCACATCTTTAGAAGCACTATTAATAAATAAGAAATGTCTCCCTGGGAGAAAAGGCTGGATCCAGCCAACCCCCAGGGTATGAGTCAGCACACTCTAGTATAATTACACAGATTTAATAATGATTTGTTGCTGACATTTATTTAGTACTTATATGTTCTGAGCAACCATGCTATTTATCCTTCTCAAGAACCCCATGACATGGCTGTACCCCCAACTTATAGATGAGGCACTGGGGATTAGAGTGCAGAGATATAGTATTTGAGCCCAGGTGTCACCTGCCTCTGAACCCTACCTTGTTAACCATGCCACCCTTCTGAAGGGGTATTGGTGGGGAACAATCGCTCCAGGGCTTGGGACACCATAGGCTGCCTAAGGTAGCTTAGGACCAGCCAGAATGCTCAGTATGAAATAAGAGACTGGAGTCCTAAATTGATTCTGGAAACTTGTCTTTTGAATCACATATCCAAGAAACAATGGGTTTCAAAGAACAGTCACATAAGAGCACACAATAAGATCATAGACAACCTAGATATTTCTACACAATGAATTCCTGTTGCTTTACTGCCAGAGTTAGCAAACAAGTAACAAAATGACTTGAAAGTTTCTTTTCACTTGGCTTCAAATAATGTATGCACAGAATTAACTCGTTTTATTTTCCTTGATTATGTAGAATTTTCAAAGTGAGTCACACTGTACGTGCACAGTATTCAGACTTCTCGCATCTCTTTGTCATAGACATGTTCTTTTGTGTGGTGTGTTGTGTATTTCTTCCCCCCCCCCCCCCCTTTT
>NW_007728257.1:76446-152801 GCF_000696425.1 Galeopterus variegatus | reverse complement strand
TTTTTTTTCCCCCCCCCCCCCCCATTTTCCTTCCCTCACCACTGTGTATGGGTTTTAGGACAGAGATGAAAGAACTCCTGGGCATTTATTTACCCAGAAATTTGAAGGAGTGAGAGGAGTAAGAAAAATAAATATTTACTTGTAGATAACAAACACGTTTTTTTCTGCACACAATTACCTGAACTATCTCCATTGATTAAGTTCCTTGAGTAAATTCACACATTCAATTTTTCCTGTACAAACAATCTAAACTGGCGTACCTGTACGTAAAAAGGCCAGTAGAGAACCACCAGTGGCTACTGATCAAGCTGCCTTTGTTCTTTCCTTTATCAAATTTCCCAAGACCTTTGAAACTTAGATGATTTTAGGGCTGTAGATAAATATTAAAAGTGCCCTTTCACCCTAGTATAATTAATCTATTGGTACTAAAATCTCAGAACAGTTTCACCCTGCAGAAGAGGCAACTTTGGGCATGTTGAAACTCTGGTAATTACCCCAAGGGGGTGGGCATCTTTCTCAGTAGATAGATTGGGCATCTTCAGGGGCAGTCAACTGCACAGATGGTCACTAAGGTACTCTGTGTTCTCTTTGTCCTCATCTCAGCCCATTACATCCCCCTAGGTTGGCATTCTTCAACATGAGAAGTCATGCACCAATTAAATTTTAAGAAAGAATGCTCTGATGCTGTTTAATGTGCCATGTCCTTCAACAGACTCTGTAACATATGTGCCCATATTCCCAAAATGGTGACCTTTCCAGTCTTTCTCAGGAATGATCTAGTCAATGTTCAGCCCTTGTTTTGATCTTGATCTTTGGTGGAATTGCTGAAAGAAGCTAATAATTGACAAAGGGGCTATTGGGCTCTGTGAGATTATATTATCAGTTATATGCATAAATCTGCCTATCACTAAAGTCTTTAAATGTCTCTTAATGAAAATGGTTCAGTATATAAATATATATATATATGATATATATATAAATATGTAAAATATATATATAAATATCTATTTAATAATGAGGAAATGTGGAGCTCTCTTCTGTTCTCCTGTTATAACTCATCCAGCTACAGGTAGCGAGAGTTTTCAACAGGGCATATTTTCAAGTCAAGGGAAGGATATATTGAAGAAAAGTTCAATCCAGAGTTTGTGGATAGCTATCCCATCCTTCTCAAGGCCCTTTAAGGCAAACCATTGAATCATAAACTGTCAGAGCCAAAACAATTTTAAGATATTAATGCACCACTCATATTTGCAAAGGAGAAAAACAAAGACCAGAGAGATTAATTCACTTGCACGTGATTATATAACTGCCTCAAAACAAAATGTCCTCGTGTCCATACACTGATTTGATGATCAGTGTGATACTGTGAGGCTTTATACTGGAAGCATTATTTTAGACAGGAGGAAGCCACTTGCTCCCAAATATTTTAGGATTCAAGTATTCTCTTCATGACTTCTACGTGTGAGATACCTGTGACATAAATATGACCTGCGTGACCATCATTCATACCACCAGCCAACAAACATTGAGTGGTACGGAGTGTGGCGAGCAGGGATTTTGGAACCCTGAGCTCCTGTAGATCTCTCCCTTTAGTTGTGGGATTTGGGGCAAGTCATTTCCCCTATATGTAGAGTCCTATATGTAGAGTTCTGGTAGTTAGAATCCCAGGGTTAAAATCTTACTTCTGCCACTTGTTGGCTGTGTAAACTAGAGCCAGTCATTTACTTGTTTGAGCCACCTTTTTATCATTTATAAACAGAGGACTTTTGGGGGATTAAATGAGAGAACCCAAGATCGAAGCTTAGAGTGTTGCCTAGCGATTAGAAGAAACATTAACTATCCTTAGCTACTTATCTGAAGAATTAGGAGATGGTGTGGATACTCTCTAAGGCCCTATCTCAACACGAATATTTTATACTTAGATCACTAGAGAAGTTCCCATTTTCCCCTGCCATTCATAAGGTATATGACATATTTCTTTTATGCTCTACTATATTTTCACAAAATACACATTTTTTTTTTTTCTATGCAGCTCATTAAGAATAACTCTGTGGTCTTAGCATCAGGGCAGTTAATCAGTTTGACCACTAGGTGGTGATTGAACTCTTGTGGCCTCCCAGCTGGGAGACTCTACACTGACAAATCAGTAGAAGACATAAAGCATGTAAGACTAAAACTTGGAACTTAAAAGTTGGAAGGCCATCTATTCTATTTTGAAGAAGCTGATGAAGAAGTTGGCATGTGGAGGTGTAGGAAGCTGTTGAGGGTTACACTGCAGCTTGTTGTAGACTTCAGAAAAGAACAAGATTTCCGTTTAGGCCCGTCATTTGTTTTCTCATTACACTGCAAGAACCATCCAGAAACACAGTGTGGTGCTCGGCTCGTTGGGGCTTCCACAGAAGCGGTTTGTTTCTCTGTTATCTTTCTTTGATGGTTTAATGAAAGAATTTTGAGTAGTCCCTCTGTTCCCTCTTAAGGGAATTATATCTGTTTTTTTATTTTAACATTTATTTTCTTTGGAGCCTCCGCTGATCCCCCAATGATATTAGGGTAATCTGTCTTCAAAAATGAACAGCCAATAGGGGAACTACAATCATAGTGTTTATCAGCCAGACCTACAGAGTTCCCAATACAGTTTTACACCTTCAGATTTCTGCAAGAACCTCACATTCTATGTCCTTACCCCGAGTGATATTAAGACCATCAGAGAAGTCACACTAGGTGTGCGCAAATGTGTCTCTTTGATATATCTATTCTTGCTCAGGCAGTGTCGTGTGAGTGTGGGTGTGTGTGTACCCAAAATGCCTCTTGTCAATAACATCTCTTTCTTCATCTTTTCACTAGTAACCAAACAAAACATTAATGGTTGCTCAAAAAAAAAAAAAAAAAAAAAAGTCAAAAACAGGAGCACCCAACTCAGAACCTACTTCCATATTCGATATTTCACTGGCAGTATTTCTTACATATTCTGAAATTTGTGCTTAAACTCTAGTGCACTGTTTAAAAGGAAGATAAAAGTGAAATGGGAAAACTCAAAACATTGAGTCTAGAAGGGACCTTCAAAATGACAATCTGTCCTCTTCAGAAAAATGGTGTCAGTTTCACAAAGTCACAGAACGGGGGATAAGATCAGCCTGGACCCTACGTCATTCAACACTGGTATTGTGTAGCCGGGTGCACGGCTGTTCCTTGCCCCTGCAGCTGGGGAATCCACTAATGTCAGGGCCAGGGCCAGGTGCTGATTCAGTGCAAGATGAAACCAGGCATCCTCTAAGATTAACTGAGCTTTTGTGGCTCTGTGCAAAATGACTGGGACTGTTTTTATTTTGCCGCATGGATTTCGGCATATCAGGATGACTAGATGGGAAACTTTGTATGATTCTGACAGCAACTAATTTTGCCTGACAATGTGGCTGATATTCTTAAACCAAAAATATACTTCATCAAACATCCAGATTTTAATTATCCTGGATCTACTTAATTTATGGTAGTAGAACGTGTGTAGAGCAATTACCTTTGTTGATGAAAAATGTTTTACTAAATTAAGGGATAAAAGGAGTGGAATTTGAACCCAATTAGTTACCTTTAGGTGACTGACTACATGTTTATTTTTCGTCAGTGCCGTTTCCAGCAACTCTGCATTTGGTGGTGGGGAAATGGCCTGGGCATGCTGCAGAAAACTGGCAGCTAATTGCCAAGTTGGGTTGTGTCTGGCATGGCCCTTTAGCTGCTAGGAAGGTGTGGAAGCACAAAGCAGCATCCATCCAATAGTTGAGTTATCTGAGTTCTTTATGTTGATTCTTCTCTCAGGTCCACAAAAGGTGGCTCCGATTCCTCCCCTTCTGAGCCTCGGCCAGCTCCGTCCGGCCGAGCCTTCCTGTCCCGAGTCCTCCGAGCGGCTCTTCCCCTTCAGCTTCTCCTGCTGCTCCTCATCGGGCTCGCCTGCCTGGTCCCACGGTCAGAGGAAGACTACAGTTGTGCCCTGTCCAACAATTTTGCCCGGTCATTCCACCCCATGCTCAGATACACAAATGGCCCTCCTCCACTCTGAACCAAGCAGATGCCACCTGCAGAAGAGCTGGTAGCATAAGGAGGATCAGGCCAAAAGCAATCCCAAACGATCAAAAAGAGGACCTTAGTCTCAGCAAAAGACCTCGGAGTGGCAGCTTTATCTTTCCTCCTTATCGTGGCTTTGGAGGTGGAAGATAAACGATGGCAGGAGAGCGAACAGATGACAGAAGGTTTAGAAGAAATCATGTTTGAGACTCTGAGCCTTCGCACTAAAAAGATCAAGTGAGAACCTCCAAAGTTCCCTGGACTGGTGAATTCTGGACTTTTGGCCCATTCTGTGCATAGGCAAAGATTTCAGCAGACTGTTTGGGCAGCTTTCCCGTGGTGCTGCTTCATCCAACCAATGAATGACCCTCCCAAGCCCCATGTCAGTATCGTACAATCTACCAACCAACCAGTACTGGAGAGACTTTAGAACCTGTAACATACAATTTTTAAGAGCTTATATGGCAGCTCCCTTTTTAACCTTGTTTTCCTTTGGGGCATGATATTCTAACCTTTGCTTTAGAAGCATAAGCTGTAAATCTAAAGGCACTTTTTTTAAAGGTATAAAGAAAAGCTAGATGTAATAAATAAGATCATGGAAGGCTTTATGTGAAAAAAGAAGAGTTGAATGTTATAGTAAAAAAGATATTTATGTATGTACAGTTTGCTAAAGCCAAGTTTTGTTTGTATTGATTTCTTTGCATTTATTATAGATACTGTAAAATATTTTGTCTGTGTGTTTTGGTTTTTTTTAACCCCTAAAGAAATGACTCTAAATTTCATTACTAAGCAGGCACTGGTGAGAATGCAACCTACATTACCTTTTTTGCAGAATGAATGAAGCTGGAACATAACTGCGAGTTACATATTAAAGGAAAAGGAGGATTAGTGGTAGTGTGTATTTATACATAGATGCCCCTGGGTGATTCCTTTTTACCTGTCTCTTCCATGATCAGATCTCATGAATTCCTACTTCCTGACATCTTTCATACCCTTTTCTCCTTTTGCACAATTGGAAGAGCCTCTTAGGATCCCGTGTCTGAGGCCCTTTCTCCATTTCATCCCAAGGGTAGACAACAGCCACATGGCTTTCCCTGGGTGATATTTCGATCAGTCTAGTAACAAGGGCCATGCCAGCCACAGATGAGACCAGGGCCTCTGCCCAGGGCCTTCACAGTCACAGGTGCCTTCTGAGGGAGGGGCATGGGGTCATGTCAGGAGCATCCTCACTGGCATCCAGGAGCTACCCCGGCAAAGAGAGACAAGATGCTTCATCAGAGGCTTCATGGAAGGCACGGGGTTTTTAAATATTAAGAGGATTAAAGTCACTGATGGCTGTTAAAGAGGCTCCCATCTTTGTAGGAAGGACTGTCAGGAGCCCTGCTGTGGTCTAGAGAGAAAGAATGATGTCCCAAATTGGGTGGGGGGGAGTCAGGGGGTGGGAAAGTCATGGGCAAAGAAGCCATCGACTGACCAAGAAGGGTGGGAAGGGTCAGGTTTACAGCATGCTGGTGATGAGATTTGCACAAGCAAACAGGAAATAAAAGTGGTGAACAAAAAGAGAATCCATAAAGCTAAGATGGAGAAATAGAGAGTTTGAAACTAAAAGTAGTGACTTAATAAACAATCCACGGAAGATTGAAAGGCTTTTAGGGAAACTATACCTGAGGAGCAGGAATGTGCCTCCTGGAAAACGTGGTGGCAGTAGCTTCCCTTGTTTTGGTAAAGAGTGTGAAGCTGCACCTGCAAGAGGCTCATGTGGGAGATTCAGCAAGCTGAGGGCTGAGAGCTACAGGGCGGAGTGGGACTCCAGGCTAAACTGATTTATAGCCTACCCCCTGGGGCCAGATACTAAGAAATTAAAGCTACAAAACCTTAATGGCAAACCATGTAAGAGATCGTAAAGCAAAGGACTGTGAAGCAAGATAATTTATGAGACAGAAAAGCAGGGCCTCCAAGGAGCTGGGCTGGGTGGTCCTGAGAGCAGCTCAGTGGGTGGGTTCCTTGCTCTGTGCTTTTAAGTTCACCATGACCATCGCCAAATGTCCATAGGGAACTGTATGGGAATTAAAATATTCTCCGTGTAAGCCAAATAGGTCCACGCTGGGCCAGGCACTGCTGCAGGCTCCTGCAGGGAGAGTCAAGTCTCAGCTAGGACTTCACAACTTCTTGTTTAATTACTCATTAAAAGCAGTCATCATGGGGCCTTTGACACACAGAAGAATCGTATTTCCCTGTACCTGTTGTGTCCTGACACAGATGAAGGTAAGTGAAGAAATGAGAAGGGAACTCAATGGAAACAATATCTAATTTAGGAGAGAAAAAAGGAGGTTAAGTCCATTAGATCTGTCTTTGTTTTCTGTGAGCAAATTTTCTCTCCTTTAATTTCTTGGTCACTGGGTTTATGTGGTAGTGGGATGCCTTTTCGAAGGGAATGAGTATTCACTGTGGACTTGGAGGCAGGCAGAGTGGCTTTACAAGCATGGGGACAGTTTCCTGCTCAGTCATGTGCAGCACTATGAAGTTAATTTGGGTGTTGAGAGGGGGTGTTGCGCTGACAGTGGTCATTTCAATTTTGGATTTACTAATACATTGTAATAACTAAGGCTGATTGTTATACCTAAAGTAACCCAGAGGTAACAAAACTGAAAAGAAATGATTTTTATTCTGCAGTTCCTGGCTTCTCTCCCTCGGAGTTTTAAAATATCCACCAGGAATCCATTGGGAACTACCACAAAGAGGTCACCTCATTCAGATGAGGACAAAAAAAGGTTAAAAAAAAAAAAAAAGTAAGGGACAAGAATAAGCAAAAAGAATAAGTAAAAGGACAGGGTGAATTGGGGGCATCTCCTGCATCCCAAGGAGGTTGGAAAGTTGAGAATGGCTAAGGAAAATCAGGGCAATATGCGGTAACACAAGCTGAGCATGAGGACAATTTAATCTGGGGAGCAGAGGAAGCCACTTGTAATCTTTCTCAAATACGAAGGTCACAACCTGATTCACAAATGAATCAGCCTTGTGAATTTATTAACCTGTTACCTAACACAGGTGTGGGAACATAACTGAATTTGAAAACCACAATTATATCAGGAGAAGAAAGTCCCTTGTAAGCTGTGCCACAGATGAATGAATTTGATGCCATTGGTGGTCAAGAAGAAATCCAGATTTCCTGCCGAACAGTGAGATCAGGGCCTTGCAGATGTGCATTCTGGGCACAGGCCTAAATCCTTCCAGACAAATTCTTGAGGCAGTCTTTGGGCTCCAAAAATTATGATATCAAGCAGCTGCTGACATTGACAGCCATGCCAGGCAGCCAACCCCAACCCACATTTTTTTTTTTCCCTTTTTGTCTTTTTTCGTGACCGGTAACGGGATTGCAACCCTCGGTGTCACACCCGCACCGCGCTCAACCAGTGAGCGGACCGGTCTCTATATGGGATCCGAACCCTCGGCGGGAGCGCCACCACGCTCCCAAGCACCGCACTCTACCGAGTGCGCCACCGGGCCGGCCCCCAATCCACATTTTTTGGCAGGAACCCAGTACAGCCCACCTCCCATTCCCCGCACCATGCCTCCTCGTGGGGTGTACAGGTTGACCCAAAACTGTAGGGATGCAAGTGGTCAAGTTCTTTTTCAAAGTGTGGCTCTGGATCAGCAGCATGAGTAGCCCCTGGAAACTTGTTTGGAATGTGCCACATTCAGCTTTGGAGCTGGTCTTCCTGGCCACCACCTGCCCCGGATTTCCCCATGGTCGGGCCACAGTGACAGGCGATGGAAGCAGGTCTCCCTTCCTCCCCCACCAACTCATAATGTCAGCTTCATCAAATGATATGCTTCCATGCACGAGGGTTCTTCAAAGAGTTCATGGAAAAATAGAATTAAAGGATAATATGAATCTTTCCATGAACTGTTTGAAATGCCCTAGTAAATCTGGATTTTTATTCTGGACTCTATCCTGTGCTGTTGATCTATCTGGCTGTTGCTGTTTTAATTATAGTGGTATATAGTATAACAGATTATAATGATAATTCATATATTTATATAATATAGAAATACCTTTTTATAATTTATAAAATATATAATAAATAATACAAATATATAATATAAATATGTATTATAACTATTAATATACTACTATAGTATATTTGTTACTTTAGTATAAATTTTAATACATCTTAGGACAAGCCCCATTTCTTTCTCTCTGTATATGTCTATTTTAGAGGTTAATTGTTAAAAAAACAAAATGAAATTAATTACAAAAAATTATCTTGTTTTCTAAAGAAAAATTGAGTTTCCTTTCTCTCTCGACCACTGCCCAATTTTATGTTACCTTTCTATGCCATTTGATTTTCTTATTCAAACAACATACATATATGTTTTTAAAAATTAGATCTAGGGCCGAGCCCGTGGCACACTCGGGAGAGTGCAGCGCTCCCGCCTGCAGGTTCGGATCCTATATAGGGATGGCCGGTGCGCTCACTGGCTGAGCGCAGTGCGGCTGGTCTCAAAAAGGACAAAAAAAAAAAAAAAAATTGGATCTATTTTTCTTATTCTATAACTTTCACTTTTCACAACAGTATTCCACAGACACTAATATTTGTGGTCCCTGTCTCTGATTTATGATGGTTCGGCTTTCAGTTTTTCTACTTTGGAATGGGTTTATCAGGGCACTAAATGCATTTTCAACAGATGCTATTTCGGACTTATGATGGGTGTAACAGGAAGTAGCCCCATCGTAAGTCGGGGAGCGTCTGTACATAAGCAGTTCGTCTTCGCTGCATTGGATATCTCAGTATCATGTTTTCAGCAGTTGTTTTCTTCCAGGTGTTTGCTACTAAGCAATGCTGCAATGAACATTCTTATCCATAGATGCATGTATATCTTTTTGTAGTGCTGCTTTTATTTCTCTAAGATGAATTGTTCAGGGTGGTATTAATGAATCAAAAGATATGTTCATTCTAAATTTTAAGAAATTCTGCCAGGTAACTTTTCGCAAAAGCTGTGATGATTGACACTTCCACCCACAGTGGACCCGAGAACCTCCTTTTCCTCATACCCTTCCTCAGTCTACAGCGGTGGTTTCCAAAGGATGGAAATTATTCCTCAATAATTCACGTCCAAATTCCGCACATTAAAATCTCTCAGGGAACTTTTACAAATTTAGGACACCAGGCCACACACCAATTAAATCATGGTCTCTGGGGATCAGTAATTGTTTGAAACTCTGCAGGCAATTCCCATGTGCAGACAAGTTTGGGAAAGAACTGGACTAGATGTTATCACTTTTCTTAAAATATTGCCTAATTGAGGGCTACAGTTGTTCATTGTTTTTAAAATTTGCATTCCATGACTACTTTATATAATAATTGTTCCATTTGTATTATCTCTTCTGTGAAGTCTGTTTTATCCTCTATTTTTCTTTTTTTTTTTTACATTTTTATATTACTTTCAAGGAACTCTTAATATATTAGAAAATTAATCCTGTATATCATTTGTCTTAACTTTGTACCATTTCTTTAGTTACACAGCTTTAATTTTTATGTCCTCAAATCTGACAGGTTATTTTTCCTTTGTAGAGTTTGGATAGTCTATATGAAGAAAGCCTTTTCCACTCAAAGATTATATAAATGTTTGGTTGTATTCTCTTCTAAAAGGTCTATAATCTATCTGAAATTATTTTTGTAGTTGGCACAAAGTAAGAAACTACTTTCTCACTTTCCAAATAAATAGATAATTGTCCCCAAATTAATCAGGAACAAGACAGGGATACCTCCTGTTATTACCATTTTTTAGCAGCCTAGATGTCAGCCATCAGGGGCTTGTTGAATAAATTATAGTACATACCTAGTATTTACTATGATGCAACTATATATTTAAGTGAGATCAATCTATATGTATTGATTAGGAAAGATGTCTGTCATATATTTTTAAAATAAAAAAAAGAATAATTTGTATAATATGATCTCATTTTTTTAGGAAAAAATCCCATGTGTCTATATTAATTGGATAAGGCAAGGAAGGAAAAAGTTTGGAGAGACATGTGAAATGCAGGGCTTGACATTTTGACTGGAGTCATAAGGGGAGAAACCACATTTTGAGCACTTTTATTATTTAGATTGTATCAAGGAGCATGACTTGTTTTTAGACCCTAATTAATAATTATGATATTTTTGAAAGACAAAGAAAAAAGTACTTCTGTTCTTGTATAGGAGACATTTGATTTCTTAAATTTTTTGGTATGCTCAAATAATTTGTGTCAGGTCATTTATTAGAAGTGGCAGAATCCTAACAGGTGACTCTGCTCTAGGTGTTCATCTTGAATGCATGGTTGGTTCCAGAGCACAAGAGAAAAGGTGGCACAAGCCACCGATTTGAGATAACGAGGCTCCCTGACCTAGGGACTTGCTGAATCCCAGGAGAAGAGCTTTCCGGGGAGAGATATCCAAATGAGACTTATTTGTTTAAGAAAAACTTCTGGAATTACCACCACCTCCAGAAGTCACTTGCCTACAGGTGAAATCAATCCATCAGAGGCAGCCTGATCACCAGAAGTGATTGGGGGTGGGAGGAATGGCACGGACATGACAACTTGGAAGTCACAGATAACTTCTACCTGGACATTTCCTCCCTGGTGCAGGTGCCAGGGACATCGACTCCTTTCTCCTGAGAGATTTCTCGGAGTGCATCCCGCTGGGTCAGCTCAGCACCAGATCAACTCTCCCATACCTTGATCTGACTGCTATTTGAGGTCCTTCCCTGAAAATGCTTGTGTCGTCCATAAAGAATTCATTGTCTTTCTTCCTCCTCAGCTTTTTTTTATTATTGTTATTCTATTGGAGGGTCGTGGGGGCAGGGCTTTAACGCTTGTATTTGGAACAGAGATGGCATCTTCCCTCATGAGAAACCTGCACAGAGGGTTCTGCAAGTCCTTTGGCTCCTCCTAGCTTGTGCTGTTTGTTTACTGGTTAGGGCACCTCCTGGCTCATCGCCCCTGACTGTTCCCTCAGCTGCTGGTGCTGACATCAGGAATTGGAGGGTTCTAGCCCCTCTGCAGAGCTGCATACTTCCTATTGGCAAAGTAAGTGCTCACGTGGCTTTCCACAGCTCAGTGGAAATGGGAAGTCTGGGACCAGGATGGTGACATGATTTGGCAAGTGATCAACCTTGCTCGTTCAGGATTTGGGCTTGATGAGGTCCTGGCACCATTTCCCTGGGGGCGTCATCGAGCGCTTGCTTCTCTTGGTGGTCTTTGCTGTACTCCAGAGGCCTAAACAACCCTCTGAGGCAGCTGCTAAAATCTTGAGTCTCCAATATCACAGAGGAGCTGGGGGCTGGGGAATTGGGGGAACTCACCAGCTGGGACACTTCACTGCAAACGGGACACAGGAAATTTGAAAGGACATCTATCTTATCTTTTTGCCTCTGTACAGTCACAGAAAATAGATGAAAAAATCTCCCTAGTGCTTTAAGCTCTCTGACAGAGCCTTTCCACTGCTTTTTATACCTCGGCCAAAGCTTAGCTGCTTTTTCCGTAGGAAGAAATCTGGAGCCGCCTTGGGTTCTGTCCTTTTGGGGTTCGGATCTTTCTCCTGCCTAGACTCAGGTTCTTGTGATCTAGGGCTAAAACCAGTTGGTGCCAACATTGCCAAGTAACTGAGCTTCTCTATCCAAACCTCCTCTTTTTATAAACCTGCTTGATGTTTTTCTTAGACACATTTCTTTAGCATTTGAGAGTGGATTGGATTATAAGGATTGGTAAAGGGTGTTTTGAACTATTTAATAATAAATTAAAAGATAAATTAATGGATAGTTTATTCTAGAGTTTGTAATCTGTTCTTCTTAGTGAAGCATCTAGAGGCTTCAATTTCAGCACTTTCAGCCTTTCCCTCTATTTTGCTATGATTGAGCCTCAGAAACTGGTCTGCATCTTGCATCCTGGAGGGACTGGGCACCACACAAGCTGCTCCCGGAGACGGTGACATGGTCCCTACTGCCACCTGCATCCTTCACTACCCCTCCCCCAGACTGTGGTCTGGGGCCCTGGGTACCAAAACATGTTCTTTCTGGTCATAAATGTGGAAATACTCAGGAATCTTTATAGCTTAAACTCCACTGAGTCTGGGGTGCATTGGAAAATTCAGTCAGCCCATAAAAATGTTTCCCAGCCCACAAACCTTTCGCTGGCCTTTCCCACAATTATTGATTTCTCAATGAAAAGGCAGCAATGACAGGTCACAGAGCTGCAGCAGGCCTAGCAGTGCACCAAGTTTGCAGTGTCACCTGACTGCTGTCTCTTGGCAGAGGGGCCACAGTTGGCTACTTTGGAGTGCCTTCCCTGCTGCCAACCTGGCCTGGCCACTGAGTTATCCCACCCAGTTTCAAAATTACTTGTTAAAGTGTTTGCCCAAATGCTTCCTTGCTCCCATTTCATTTTATTTTATTTGTTTCACTTTCATCTAGTTGGGATGAAAGCTACTATTTTGTCAGTTCTGCACGGATGCCAAGTGCCTTGGCTATGGCCAAGGTCCTGTTCCCGGGCCATAAGGTAAGAGATGGTCTTGTGGCAAGGGGGTTGGGAGTGGGCATGGAGCCTGGCCCAGGTGCTGTGAGACTCTGAAACAGGCCCTGCCGCTGGTGAGGGTTCCACTCCTCCAGCTTCAAGGTCTCAGGTCACCAGCTAGAAATAGAGCTCTGCCTGGTGCCACGGTGCGGAGGAAAATCACTCTTCACTGGCCTGCCACTTCTGGCAGGAACCAGGGGCAGGAAAGATGCCTGGTCCAACCCCAGAAACCAAGAGCACTGGCTCCCACTAAGTGCCAGGAACGATGGTGGAAGAAATGCTCCTCAAACTCTCCTATCCAAGGGCCACCCAGCAGGAAGAGCAAACACATTTCTCCAGAACAGAGCACTAAGCATCCTGCCCTAGATGCCATATTTCTTTGAAAAGTCACATTTCACCTTAAAAGGTCATGTGATTTTTTTTCTACTCATAAAATATGAAAGCTCATTTAAATGCAAAATTAACATTTTCTGTGGTCCTTGAGAGAAATTACATATGTACTCTGAGACATTCAGTAACTCTTAGGAGCTCAAAGTGATACTTCTTACCACTCATGTTTAAAGTCAGGAAGACTAATCCCATGTCTGCCGTCATGAGATTTCTGGCCTTCAGAAAGTTACTTAACTGTTAGGCCTCAGTTTCCTCATATGTAAAATAAGAATAATAACACATCTACCCTCATGAGGTAGCTGTCAGGAATATCTAGAAATATGGCATAAAGCTAGTACCAGACATATTGAGGCACTCAATAAATAGTTCTCTTGTGTGTATGAGTGAGCGTGCATCTGTTGTGTCGCAGGGTAGAAAGGAAAACCAAAGATCATTCCATCTGCTGACGACCCTCTTCAACAACTTTTGGTCAATGCAGAGGTGCTTCCTGTTGTAGGGAATTCTCCCACCCTTACCTTTAACCAGGTGCCAACGTTATCTACAGGCAGTTCACTTAAACAGTTTATCTCCATCTTGAATGAACATCTCTACCCCTGTCTTTACTCTTTTGGTGGTATTTACAAACATTGCAATTGTAAGCTACCATGCATGTGAACTTAAAGTAGTTCCTTAATACACATACTCCAAATATTGAGAGTTATGAAAATTTGCTTCCCCAAGGCATAATTCTCTATTTTGGGAGAAGCGAATCTAAACATGGTGATTCTGAATTTCAACTTCCCCAACGGCTTAAGAATATACCTCTGGAGATGTGACCTTGAGCCAAGGAAAGTTGAGTCAGCCCCTGTCAGGCATTCTCACTTGACATACTCCAATGATAAGACTGAGAAGTCCCATTGATTGCTAAATATTCTCTCAAAAGCTTGCTGATTACTGGAAATGACACATGGCACATATAAGACAACTCTGTCCCTTGGTGTCCTGAGAAAGGCCATAAGGGACTGACAGGGTGTATAGAGAGGGGAGGCGTCTAGCTACAGCCCAGTGAGGAGATTTGTAAATCCTTGCTTCAAAAAGCAACTATAAAGCTCAACAAAGTTGACAAAAACAACCATTTCACCACTCTGCAAATTGACCAAAGGCGTACAACAATCTGAAATTTTTATGCTTGGAAAATCTCTGAACTTTGGGTAAGTACAGTGTGAATTTGCGGTGTTCTTGCCTGGGGCTGCTCCCATCCCCCACCCTCAGTTTGGACAGCACCAGAACAGGGTGGGTCATGAGGACTCACCTCTTTGCTGCTGTGGTTGCAGCAGCTCACTTGCTTTGGTGGAGGCGCATGCAGGTCCAACAGCTCTGCTAGCTTGAGGTTGTGGTTGTGCCAAACATATTCCTGGCTGAGGCTGCAAACATGCATTGAGGAGATCAGAGAGTGCCCAAGGTATCTGAGCTCCCGTCTGACCCTGAGGGCTGCATGCATGTGCATAGGAGATGCCAAGGGGCCCAGTACAAAGATGGGTCAAACTTGAAAACGGCCTGGAAATCAGATGTGCTCCCCTATCCACACACAGAACGTTCGGCAGAGGATAGAAGCCTTACTGGCTCGGGGTGTTGGAGCACAGTCTCTGCTCAGTCACTGGATAACCACGAAGCTATGCAGACAGGCAACTCCAAGGAAGTCAGGCTTAAAAATGAAAACAAGAATAATAATTTTTTTTTATACTGTTACAAATCGTAATTATTCTTTTTTTTTTTTAATTTTTATTTTGTCAATATACAATGTATATGATTATTATGGCCCATCACCGACACCTCCCGCCCTCCTCCCTCTCTCCCCTCCCCCCCAAGAATGTCCTTTCTGTTTGCTTGTTGTAACAACTTCAATTTACGAGCCTAGCAGAAACATCAGAGGCCAAACAAGGCAGTAGACGCAGATTTCGCATGTTTAACCAGGTGCGTTACTAAACAAGAAACAAACAGCAAAACCCAGGAGCAACAGCAAGTAAAGGAACAAGAATCCAGAGTTGCTACAATATAGTATCTAAAAGGCTCAGTTTTCAATGGAAAAGTATGAGATGTGCAAAGAAACAGGAAAATGTGACCCATACTCAGGAACACCACAGGTCAAAACAAACTGTTTATGTGTCTCCCCAGATACTGGATTTAACAAAGAATTCAAGCATCTATGATAATATGTTAAATGTCTAACAGAAAGCACGTTGAAAGAAAGTATGACAACAATGAATCAACACATGGGGATTCTTGAAAGATAAAATTATTTTTTAAAAACTCAATTTTGAGACTTCCGATCAAGATGGAATAGACGGTCCCCAATGTCACTCTCTCCCATGGTCAACCGACTTACAACTATTAAAAAGCAACAACAGCCAAGCTGGGGCCACTAGAGCTCCGGGAAGGGGAGCAGAGACCTATGGAGTGCATAAAGGGGGAGCCCACCATGAGAGAAAGAAAGGACCACTCCGACTGTGTCGAGCCCCAACTGTTTCAAGTCCTGGCCGCTTCAAGGCTGGCCCTGGTGAGCACATGGAGCAAGAGCTGGCAAAAGCCGCAGCTGTGCCCTTTGTATGAAGTTGCTTGGAGGCGGCAGGGGAAAAGAGGGCGTTGGTGGCCCCCAGGCCAGCAAGATCACTAAGAGGGTTTCCTTGGACCCTCATAGGAGTGAGAAGCCACAACTGAAAAAAGGAATCACTCAGAGGCCAGTAAGTCATCGCAAGGGACTGGTGCTTGGCCTGCCCCAGGCGAAGTGTTTGGAGTGTGGGGGGTGGGGGAGACAGGCCCACCAGGAACATTGGGACACAGCAAGGACAGCCGATCTGTCCCCCAATCAGCACAGGATCATCCAGTATAGACTAGTCAGGAATACAGATCTGCAGGAAGTGCAGTTTGCTGAAAAGTCTCAGGCCCAGACCAGAGTTTCCACACAACCCAGGTGTACTGGACCTCATGAGACCCAAAAGTACCTATAAGATCAACAATTAAAACTTGAGCTGCAGAAAAAGCCTTCCCCAGAGAATCAGCAGCAAAGCAGCAGTTTAGCTCAACCACAAGCTCAAGTGCTGGTCCCCACAGGAAGTTCCCTGATTTTAGAAGTAAGCAAAAGACAACAAATTAGTTCCAGTGCAGAGTTTAAGTGGTGGGAACAGTGAATAATCCAACACAGAACTGAAAGAAAAAACAAAACACCCACAGATCAAAGTTCTGATATTAACTAGTAAAGGTCTAACACCACCAAAGAACACCTATAAATCCCAGAATGACTGGAAGCACCCCAGGCTCCCAAGCCAGGGTGGGGGGAGGGCAGAGGGCCTCAGCCACACACCCCCAACATCCACATCCAGCCCAGCAATGACCACCAGGCCACCACTGGAAGCACCCCAGGCTCCAAAGCCAGGATGGGGGGGGGATCCGAGGGCTTCAGCCATGTGCACCTGGATGTCTGCATCCAGCCCAGTGCCGACCACCAGACCATTGCTGGAAACACCCCGGGCTCCTGAGCTGGGGTGGATGGGGGCCAAGGACCTCAGCCATGCCTCACCCCCATCCACATCCAGCCCAGCGATGACCAGCAGATCATCACTGGAAGGGCCCCAGACCCGTGAGCCAGGGCAGTGGGAGGCCAAGGGCCTCAGCCACACACCCCCAAAGTCCACATCCACCCCAGCCATGACAAAGTTTCCACCAGAAGCCCCCTGGGCTTCCCAGCCAGAAGGAGGGGTGTGCCACGGGCCTTGACCATGCCCCGCCTCCTTCCTCCTCATCCCACCATATCCTCCTCCCTTTTCTCCTCTCCCCCTCCCTCCTAACTGCTCCACAACAACGCCATAGAATGTAAAAAAATAATAATAAATAAATTTATTTTAAAAAGTAATTTTTATTCTGGAGTCAAAGTGCACAATAACTGAAATGAAAAATTCACTAGAAGAGCTCAACCTCAGATTCAAAATGGTAAATGAAAAAACCAGTTGCCTTGAAGAGAGATGGCTAGAAATGATCTAGCTTGAAGAATAAAGAGCAATAAAGATTAAGGAAAAATGAACAGAGCCTCAGAAACCGGTGAGACAACATCAAGCATCCCAACACACGTATAATGACAGCCATAGAAGGAGCTATGGTCTGAATGTGTGTGTCCGCCCAAAATTCCTATATTGAAACTTAATCCCCAGTGCAATAGTATTAAGAGGTGAGGACTTTAGGTGATGATTAGGTCATGAGGGCTCTACCCTCATAAGTGGGATTAGTGCCCTTATCCAAGTAGGATAATACAAAAAGGTCTACATCTAAACACATCATAGTGTTTGTTACGGGTCACATGTGTCCCCCAAAAGTTCATGTGTTGGAAACTTGAACTCCACTGTAACAATGTTAAGAGGATGGGAAATTTGATTATGATATTTGAAAGGTGGAGATTTCGAGAGATGATTGGGTCATGAGGACTGTGTCCTCGTGAATGGACTAATTCATTCATGGAATAATGGGTTGTCATGGGTGTGGTTCTGATAGATTTATAAGGAGAGTGAGTGAGGTTAGCTCTCTCTTGCTCTGGCCATTCTTGCCATGTAATAGCCTGGTTGCCATGGGACTCTGTAGGGAGTCAACACCAAGAAGAAGGCTCTCACCAGCTGCACACCCTGGGCCATGTACTTCCCAGCCTCCCAAACTGTGAGAAATAAATTTCATTTCTTTATAAATTACCCATTTTTAGGTATTCTGTTATAAGTAACAGAAATAAACTAATACAGTGTGTTTAGAGAAACACAATAGTGCTTTAGAGAATGCTTACAATTGCAAAGAGAAATCTTGAAAGCAGCAAAGAAAAGATGACTCACATACAGGTGAGCATCAAAACATTCGATGTTAGGTTAGTGTTTGTCTTAGTCTTAAATAGACTGTAGTAGTTTGATGCATACTCTAAGAGCAATCACTAAGAAAATAATTCAAAAAAATAGTAAGAGCAATCTAACAGAGGAATTAAAACAATACCCTAAATATATTTATTCAATATCAGAGGGGAGAAATAAAAACAAACTGTTTTTCTTCTACTATACTCCCACAACACAGAACACTTACATGACCAGATTTAGGGAGAGGGGGGTTCCCCTACACACCAAACAATCTGTTCTTCAGTGGGCATCAACTGTTGTGTCCTACACCTCAATTCAATTTTGACACTGTCAACCTAGAGTTAGAGTCAGATGCCACAGGTTAGGGGCTTGGTCCCACAAGACTGCCCCTATTGCAGATGCCAATTGTAGGTAGTAGGTTGTCACCTGTACTTCTGACCTACTGACTGTAAATCAGGGTTCTCACTCTCCCCTCCTTGGGTTTGATTAATTTGCTAGAGCAGCTCACAGAACTCAGGGAAACACATTTACTGATTTAAGGCAATTACTAAGGAAACACGTGAATGGACAAAGAGATGGGTAGAGCCTGGTACGAAGGAAAGAACGTGGAGCTTCTGTGCCCCCTCCAGTTGTGCCACCCTCCAGCCACCTACACGTGTTCGGCTGTCTGGAAGCTCTCTGAACCCTGTCGTGTAACGTTTTTATGGAGGCTTTATTACATAGACATGACTGACTACATCTGGTCATTAGCCACTGGTGATCAACTCAACCTTCAGCCCCTCTCCCCTCCCCAGTGGTTGGAGGGTGAGGCTGAAGATTCAAACTTTCTAATCACAGGTCAGTTCTCTTGGAAACCAGCCCCCATCCTGAGCTATCCAGAAGCCCACCAAGAGTCACCTCATTAGAACAAAAGATGTTCCTGTCACCCAGGACATTTCAAGGCATCAAGGAGCTCTATGTCAAGAACCAGGGTCAAAGACTAAATATTAGAACAAAAGATTCTCCTACCACCCTTATGTACAAGACTTTTAGAAGCCTGGACTCATGAACTGGGGACGGAGACCAAATAAATATTTCTTGTTATATCACAATATCACAAACAACAACAACAACAAAAAGCAGTAAGGAGGAAAAGAGGAAGAAAAAAAGACAGAAAACATGTACAAAACAATAACAAAACGGCAAATGTAAATCCAAACATAGCAATAATTCCATTAAATGTAAATGCTCGGAGAGGGCAATAATAATTATGTTAATAGCAGCTAACGTGTATTGAGTTCTTACTGTGTGCAGGCCCTGTACTAGGCACTTTAGATGCCCACGTCTCTTAATCTTCACAGTACTCCTGTAGGGTGGGTGCTGTTCTTATTTCCATGTTAGAAATGAGGAAACCAAGGAAAAGAGGGATTGAAGAACTTGTCCAGGGAATGATAATACAAGAAAATGAATAGCTTCTTGGAATCCAAATAACTCAAGCAATGTGAAGAACCTAAACCATCCTAATAAAGAAGTGAGTACAGACACACAGACGCAGAGGACTCTGGGAAGGGAGAAGCGGTGTCAACCACTGTCCTTAAAAATGCCTCTGTGAATGAACCCATGCAGTCTTCACAGAACCTGTCCAGGCACGTGGCACTATTATATCTCTCTACAAGTGAACAAACTGAGGCATAGGGAAATTACCTTGCCCAAGGTTACACAATAAATGGTAGAATGAGGATTGAAACTGAGTAATCTGACTGCAGAACAGGTGTGTTCGTTATGTTGACTCTCAGTAAGTAACATTTCCCTTACCCCAACTCATCAGTTAAATTGCAGAGAAAATGGGTAAAAGGGAACGTGCAGGTAGCTCTGAAAAGGAAACAGAGCCCTGAAATGGAAACCTGGGGTGAAAGTGGACCAGTCTGCTTTACCTTTGTGATAAGGGAGAGGTTTTTGAGTTAAGTGTATGTTTCAGATCATTCATTCATTCAATCACTCATTCATTCATAAATAACTACTCATAAATAATAGTTTCCTTCTCCCACATAGGAAAGGGGTTGTCACTGGGCATTAGAAAACAACTATTGTTTTAATGAGCACCTCATTTAATCCTTCAACCATGCTGTGAATGATGCATTATCATCACCATTTGGCTGCAAGGAAGCTGAAACTCTGAAAACTCAATTGCCAAGAATCCTAAAACTTGCATGTGCTGAGCCAAGAATCGGGGCCAGGACTGCCTGACCTCAGCGCCCACACACTTCCTCATATACCTGGCAGGGGGGAGGGGGAGGGGTTGGGAGAGGAGCCTGGCATTCAGGCTGATGGTCAGGACTCACTGTGTCTACAGATCCTTTAGTCACTTCGATTTTAGGTGGTTGGTGGTGAACCATTAGCAAGAAGTGGCGCTTACAAAAAACAAACCTGTTGTCTTTAGTTTAATTCTTTATTTGAACATCAAAGAGGTTGAGAAAATTGTTTACAGGTGCTCGAGCATCCCACTGGATTCTTTACTTTTTCAAGGTGCAAAAGAGGTTTAAAGTGTGTTTCATTAAACAAAGCAGAGCTGCGACAAAACAGAATCACAACAATAACTGTATGCATCAGCGAAAGGGCATATTAATGCATCAAACACAATTTGGCATTTGAGCCTTTTCCCATAAAGTAAGAGCTATACACTGAAGAATATGTAGTGCACAAAAAGCATTGTTTATAAGCTGTGAGAGAACATAAACTGGCATAATGTCACTTATTAATTCAAGTCTCTATGACCAATGACCTCTCTGTGAACTCAGAGGGGTCCGTGCCTCAGGCACCTGCTATGGGACTGTATGTTGTTTCCAGGGTGCACAGCTCTGTACGTACACACTAAAGATGGGTTTGAACATGGCAGCATTTACATATTTAAAAAGTTCAGGCACAATTGGATGCAAAAAAAGAATAAAAATTTTTCTTAAATCTCCGAAAGACAGTGCAAAATTGAAGTGCCATAATAGAGGCAGCAATCACTTAGAAAACAATTTTAAATGACTTAAGAAGAGGCCACACTTTAATTCAAATGGAAAGAAAATGCAGTTAGAAACAGCATAATCACACTGCTAAAAGATGGATATTTGGGACCACAGTGAAATTCATTTGCTCCAGTTGAGAGTGAGTAAGTTTTCAGGGGGTGAACCTAGGAGGGGTGCAGTGTAATCTGCATCAACCTCCCATGACTTGCACCAAGGGGAATTATCACTGCCTTATGAGCTACTGCATGACTCTATTTGCCTGTCAAATAACTAGTTTCAAATAAGCAGATCTGCCTGTGAGTATTATACATTACTATGCTCCTAGTGATCACTCCCAGTATTCCCAATCTATCTCAGAGCTGGAAAGTACAAATAGGAAGGGATTTGCAATTCATTTCACATAGGGGTACGGGTACTGTAAACAAATGGCCATTTTAATCTTCAGATTTCAATGTGAGAACACCTTAACATGATCAAAAGTAAATTATCAGTAAGTCCCTTATTTGTTAAGGCCCTCCAAGGCATGGGATACGGCACGGTTAAGCAAGGTTACTAGGGAAATCTAATCAAAGACTGCACTCCTTAGGGCTGGATTTTGCAACCTACATCAACAGGGTCTTCTCTTTGCAAGATCTAGCCTCTCTTATCGCTGCACGACAGCATTGCACAATCATTACAGCAAGCTAGGCAATGGCTAAAAGAAACACAGACCACTAGCTGTTCTTTGGACTTTACTGCTCGTGCCACTCTTCCTTGTCTAGAACTCAAGCAGCCATTTTATACATGGCTGTCAATGGAGCTAGTTACAGGTTTGTGGTTTACAGGGCAGAACCCTGGTGTACCCCCAGATGCCAGGATTGATCTGCCTCAAAATACTTCCAATACTACTATTACTGTATTTTCCATTTTCCAAATTCTTCAACCCACTTTCCCAATCTACCTTGACCCCCTAAGAGGATCATGTCTTTCAAACCTTAAATTGCCTCAGAGTGGAGAAAAAGCACAGGCAACAGTTGTGCAGCATTTTTCCTACACTCAACGGCAACATCAGCTGCAAAATGTCAGCTGTCCATTAGTGGCACTTCGAACAGGAATAAAAAGAGATTTCCAAAATTGTTTGAGACTCCTGTGTGATGTTCTCTGCCCATTTCAAACTTAGCAGTATCTTAACATGAATACAAACACATTAGATGAATATTGTAAAACCCTCCACTGTATTATTGTTTGGATTTAGCTGGTATTATATCATCTATAGTCCCAGAGGTTTTTTTTTTGTTTTGTTTTTATTTTTTTTAAAAGAAAATCTAAGTATAAACATTAAAAAGAACCCACTGACCCATTAGCTACTGTCCAAAAATATTACTACTGATATTTTGGTAAAAGCAAAATTAGCTGCCCTGAATAATTTTTCCTTTTCAGGTATAATCTCTGCTACATAAGATTGTCTGTCACTCAATATCCAACAATAGGCATCTGGATTAGTGCTGTTTTGTCTACTGTGGATACAAAAGTTGATATGAAATGTGATCTTCATTTAAATGAATAATCACCAGGCTTTAGGCATCACTGACTAAATACATGACAAGGTAGCTTGAAAAGTATACAAAAAAACTAAATATTTTCCCTTGGTTTTTGCATGTTAACCCAGTCAAATTAAATTCAGAACAGAACTACTACATTCATTTGTCTGATAAACAAGCAATGCAATTTCAAAAAAATATATATTATACTACTATATAAGGTGCTCCTTAAACAAACAACAAAAGAATTATGTCTTTAAACATATTCTTAACACAGATACATAAAAATTGCCCCCAAATTTAGATGTACATATACGAAAAAAAATTTTTTTTTTAATTTTTGGCCCTCCCAGTTTCCCAGTTCTTTGGTGATCACTTCACTGGGCAATCAGAAATGAATGAAACCCACTTTTTCAAACAAGGCATACCAAGAGAAGCCCTAGCAGTTTGCCTGGGTTATCAGCTAATAGATCACCTCTCAATGGCATTCAAATTATAGACAAAGAGGTCACCAGAGGAAACCAAACTTCCTTTTTAGTTAAGGAGAGGAAATAACCCATAATTGTGCTAGAAAAGCAAAGGCCCAGGGAAGGCTGCCCTGTGGCTGGGGTGAGGCTTTCTTTTTTAGCCTATAGGTCAAAGGATTCCTTGTGGCCCACCTCTGGTCTAGTTCTCCTGGCTGATGAAGTTTAATGAACCAAGCTGTGGAGGAGAGGGAAGGGGCATTTTCTTCCCAAGGCCAAACTCTAATTCTCACACAAGGGCATGTATAGTCTGAGCAGGCCCCAGGCAACCTGAGTAGTGATGCTCCCATCCCTGCCCCCCCCCAAACTGTGCTGCGCCAACTGTAGGGGTGCAGCTGTCTACCACAGCTGTCCCCTGCTGCTGCTTCCAATCAGTGCAGTGCCAGCTCTGCAGGACCCCCCTGAGCAAGGCTCACTGTGCCTCACCATTTTATCCAGTGTCTCCCCTACTTTCCTTCTTGTTTTCTAGTAGCTACAATAATCATGCATTTACTATTTAGCCCCATGCCCCAGGGCTAAAAGTGCCCACTCACGTAAACTGTGCGTGGTCACCGCCAGGCACTACACATGAATAATCCACCTTCTGTGTAAGCCACACACCAGGAAGATCTGAGTAGAGCACCCTCTGCTGATAAATGTGAGAGCCCACCAGAACAGATCCTGAAGCCAATTTTACAGCAAGTCCTGGGAGAAGAGGGCTTCCTTTTATAAAATGAAAATAAAAAGCAAAAAACAAGAACTTATCCCTTATATAGGGAGGCTTATATATGTGGAGGTGACTTAACTGAGATCAAATTTCTGTTTTCAATAAGGGAAGCAAGAATTAACTGGAACCCATCACTTGGATGTAGTGCTCTGGAAAGCCAGTCATAGAGCTTCCAACAAGCCTGGAAAAGAAGAGTATTGAGTTGACATAGTCTTGACAATTAGGGGATCTTCCTTCCCTGTATGCATCTTGTATTCCTACCAGCGAAACGAACCATCACTAAATATTCTGCTGTAGCCATTCAATGGAGCAAAAGCTTTAAGGTATCACTTTAATAAAATGATGCATTACTGCAGGAATACAAGAGGATGCTCTAATGAACCCTTGACTCGGCTTTCTCTAAGTCAGCAATTAAAGGAGCCACTTTCAAGTCCTTCCTGTGGCTTATTCTTTAAATTAAAGAGCCATTAAAAACTGCTTATCAGAGGTGAAATGTCTATTCTCCAGGCCTGGGTCTCACCAAGTAGCTTAAATGAACAGAGTCATCTGAGCCCCAGCTCACAAACTGAACTCAGTCATGAAGAGCTACAGGAACCCTCATGCTTATTAATGTAGCAAAGGGGGAAAGAGCTGTTACAAAGACTTAGCCCTGGAATCCCTTTGGCTGTTCCCAACCCAATCTGTGTCACTAAGAACTGAGCAAGCAAATGAATGGCCACTCATAGTAGAAAGCCACTGGTGGCGGGTGCATGCTGGAGTGTATGCGGGGGACAGAAATCTGCTAGTGATGCATGACATGGGTAAAATGCAGCAGGGATTCTCAGAATCTTGGGGGAGTCAGGAGCTCTTGGGCTGTGGTGGGGAAACTCTCTGCCTCCCCAGTGACGTAGTACGTTGGCAAGGAATGCGATGAAGTGGAGCCCGTGGTGGCCAGCTGGCTCTGGTTCGTCTCTTCCATGGGGGCACCCCCGTGGTTGGCAGGGGCATGCAGGCGGTGGGCATCAAGCATCTCCAGCAGCAGATCGTAGAGCGGCACCACGTTCTTGCACCTCATGCTGTACAGGTGCTCCATGCCTTTGTTACTGTGGGGGAAGACAGGGAGAGGACCACTTTAGACTCAGCCCAAGCCCCAGCACACTGGAAACTCCTAGGAAGCAGAAGCAGGAGAAACTCCAAAAACACTTGTAAGCCAATCTTTCTTCCTGTTTAAAGACCCTGCACAGGCCTGCGGCTGCAGAAGGCTGAGGCCTCTCAGAAACCCCCCGTCCGGGTCTCATCTCTGTGTGGGTGTCATCCCCCCGTCCTCCAAGGGCCATCCCACCCTCACAAACATACTCTCTCTCCGGCCACTGTCAGAGTATTTGCTATGCAGGTGACTTCCTTCCATGGTCTCAAATGAGATCCTATTCCCCGCCATTGCCAATACATCTAAAAAGAGAACTCGAGATAGACAGCCAAGAGGGAGGGAGTTTTAAAAATGTGGAAAGCAGCTCAGGAAGTTCCCTTGCTTAAACCCCTTGTGTGACTTTCCACTGAACTCAGAGTAAAATCTGAATTTCTTTCCGTGCTCTACAAGGCCCAACTGATCTGTTCCCATCTTCCTCACAGAGTTTGGCCACAGTTTTTTTTTTTTTTTTTTTTTTTTTGGTTTTTGTGCTGCCGCTTAGAGGAACTAAGCTCCTCCAAGACTTATGGGACCTGCACTAGCTGTTCTCTCTTCCTGGACACCTTCCCCCAAACCTTCATAAGCCACCTCCTTCACAAGGCCTCCCAATACCCACCAGTGGCAGCATCAGGCCCCTGCAGCCTCAACTCTTCCACATTATTCTACTGTCCTTATCACAACCTGCAATTCTCCTATTTATTTGCATTGATTCCCTTGCTCCCAAACACACATTTGTGTATGCACACACACGCGTGCACACACATGCACTTACACACAGTGTAGGTTCCAGGAGTGGCAGGGATTTGTCCAGCCTGCCACTACTGTAGGCCTAGAACACTGCCCAGAACCTTGTGAATGTTCAGAGCACAGGGGGACGTGGGCCTAGGGAAACGCAAACATATGGTGCTTCTCCTTTTTCCACTCTCCTCCTCTGTCTTGCTCCACCAGCCACAGCTCTGCTCTGTCCCGCCTCACCACCAGAGTGGAGAAAGAAAGAACAACTATGATCTAGCTCAAGATTTCCTTTAAAAGAAAAAGGTATCACAAGTAGGCAGGACCAAGAGAATGCCCTAGAAAATATCTGCATTTTTAGTAGGGGAAAAGTCAGCACAGGTTGGAGACGTGCCATGAAAACACAGCATCAAAGCTATTCGCAGGATTACAACACCACCTAAATTATGTGTTTAAGAGTTATTTTGGTTTTGTTGTGTTTTTTAATTTAAAATCTTGTTAAAGTTAAATGCCCCCTGGATCTGCCACTGTTGTCTTCATGCAACCTAACGAATTGCATTTACAGTCAGATGAAATCTGGTTTCTCTGAGCAGCAACCCATGGCTGAAGCCAAGCTTAACAAAAGAGTTCTGTGATTTAGGCTGTCTGTAGTGAGACACCTAAATATTATTTTGTGGGTGTGTATGAGTGAGAGAAAGAGAACCAGAGAATGCTCAAAGCTCTCAACAGAACAGCAACCTTTCTTCCGCTAGTCCCACAATTCCAGCAGAAACTCTACTCAGCTTTCTTACTGCTCCTGCTGTCTGCCATAGGTTGCCAATAAAATCAGCCAGGGCTGTAGATTTAGTGCAAATGTACTTAGTATTAACTAATTTGGTTTGCTAATGCTGACAAGCAGTTGTTAGACTTGAAAATTCAGCAATTTCTATCAACAAATAAAAACATTCATCTACAGCACATAGTTTCTACAATATCATTGAGATTCCTAGCTCAAAGTAAAAGTTAATATATTTTTTCCAAGGGTAAATTGACTCCCTCAGCCAGAAAATTTGGTGGAGGATATGTTAATCTGATCCATTCCCTGCTTCCCTCTCTAATATAATCATCAAAAGAAAAAGGAAAAGATTGGAAATGTTTACTCCGGATGCAGTCACCTACTCTACCTGGCCAATGTGAGTCCTTCATCAGTTACACAGGGATTCTCAGGGAATCCTGAGAACAGAGATTGCAATCACCTTCTCCCAAATTTTGCCAAGTGAAAGCATTCCTTCACTTGTGAATTTCAAATTCATAGGGCAGAGAAAAACCTGCCACGAGTCACTTGATCATTCATTCATTCACTCATTTATTCATTCATTCACTTAGTAATAATGGTGCAGGCATATACTACATGCAAGTCTTCATATAGGGCACTGTGGGGATACAAGGAAAAAAAGATACAGCAATTTCTTCAAGAAGCTAACTATTTTGCTAGGTTGTCTCTGGAAAGGATGGCACCTGGGACTCTGGTGGCACAAATTTCTTGCCATTTTAGTCATAGACTCTCAAGACTTGAAGACCCTTTAAAAATTACCTAATCCAACTCCCTTTGGACATCTTGGTCCTTTCTTCATAGCCACTAAGAGAAGGCATCTCTTTTTCACTCCCAGGGTCCTGGTGTAAGCCCAAAGTCATGTGGAGTTTGTCACCTATGGGTACCTGTCGCTCTAGTGTTATCATTTCATGTCATTGTTGTGGCCTTTCTGGAGTCTGCAATAGAGAATCCACCGCTCTCTTCACCTCTCCCTTTCAGGCTGAGCTCTGCTTGTGAGAATAATATCCACTAAGCTTTTGGCCTGCCAAATTGCATGACTATTTGGAATGGAAATGAGGCCACTTTTATTTTTACTTTTTGGCATAGAAAGACTCTATTCTCTTTCCTTGGTTCCTATAGAAAATATTCATTGAGTATTTACTAGGTGCCCAGCACTGTGTTAGGTAGCAAAGACTCTATTCTCTTTCCTTGGTTCCTATAGAAAATATTCATTGAGTATTTACTAGGTGCCCAGCACTGTGTTAGGTAGCAAAGACTCTATTCTCTTTCCTTGGTTCCTATAGAAAATATTCATTTAGTATTTACTAGGTGCCCAGCACTGTGTTAGGTAGCACTGGGTACACAGAGTAAGTCGGACCGGTTGTGACCTCGCAGAGTCACAGTGTGTTGCCTCACAGAGTTTACAGTGTGATGGGGCAGAAAGATAATAAAATGAGGAATAACAATAGGGAAGAACAGCATGTAAGCCCCAATTAGGTCTTAAGGGTCAGGAGATGCTTTCTCAAGGAGTGATATCTAAGCTATGACAGATTAGGTTCCTGTTCAGAAATATTCCCTCCCCCTGCCATGTGTTCATGATCCTCAACTTTAAGCTTCACTACGTGACTTGTTTGATCAATGGAATGTTAGTGGACATGATTCAACCAAAGGATTAAAATGCACTTGCCCAAATGGGCCATCACTATGAAAACATGTCCCAGCTAACCTGTGGGTATGAAAAGGATGAGAGACATGGTGCAGAGTCACCTGGCCAACCTGCAGGGCTGCAGCTTGAAGCAGAGTCTCCCATCTGTGCCCAGCCTCTATCAGCTGCCCCAGAGATGTGTGCATGAGCCCAGCTGAGTGGAGCAGAGCTGCCCGGCCACTCTGCAGACTGAAGCAGAGCCTCCCCAGATGACTCACGGGCCAGTCTGTTTTGGCTATAGCTCAGACTATGAGGAAATCGTAGTTAAATAGGGGCTGAATCATAAGGAGCAATATAAACAAAACAAAGGCACTTATACGTTTATCTAAAAGCAATGGGGAGCCATTTAAGGGTGTTAAGCAGACAGATGACAGGATCAGATTTAGTTTTAGACTAATCACTGACTATATCATGGAGAAGGGATCAGAAAGGATCTAGATTAAAGGCAGGGAGACATGTTAGGTGGCTGGAGCAGAAATCCACAAGAAATGATGGTGGCTTGTAACTAGCGTAATGGCAATGGCATGCTGAGAAGGGGTTCCAGATGTAGGGAGAAGTCAGCATTGACTCCGCAAGACACATCTGGCCCAAGAGTCCCTCACTGAGGATTTCCAAGTGTAAGTAGGGAAAGCATGACACAGGAATGGTAACGGATGTGCCCAGCACCTTCGCAGGGTGTGTGTGCTCACACACTTCCCTTGATTGGCCTACTCTCCCCACCTACACCCTGCACAGCCCCGCTCCAAGCACATGCTTCAAACTGAGCCTAAATATGGCCTCCTCCGGGAAGCCTTCTCTGTCACTTGCCCAGGCCCCAGGCAGATTTAATGCTTCCCTCTCTTGCCCTCCCCTAGCATTTATGCCGATTATGTGGCAGGAGCTGTCCCAAGTGCACCATCTGTATCCAGGCATTAGCCTTTCCTAGGCCAGCTGTCACAGGGGTCTGGGGGCGTGCCTCACCTCATGTGCCTGATGTGGGAGAGGATGAGGAGGAGCTGGGCCAGGCGCCGGTGCTGCTGCTGCAGAGTCAGGCCTGCTTTGGCCATCAGGTGGATCAAGGTGTCTGTGATCTTGTCCAGGACCCGGTGGATATAGTCCTTCTCTTCCAGAGACTTCAGGGTACTGGACAGAAATGTGTACACTCCTGAATGTGCAGGGAGAGAGGGAGAGAGAGAAACTCAAGGAGTGTGTGGTCCGGGGGAGCTGGGGAGTGCGTGCGATGTAAAAATGAGCCAGTGCCCTTCCACCTCACAGTGGAACAGCAGCAGGGACATTCTGGACCCATTTGAAACAAGCAACTGTATAAAATTCCTCATGAATATGCATGTCTGAGAGCACCCTGAAACCAGCGTGGCCTCCTGCATGAAAGCCAAGATTCTCGGAAAGAGACTGTTAGCCTTGGGGCCATGTTGGCAACACCGGCCTCTCAGACAGGACTGACACCAACATGAACTGGCCATTTAATGCTGCGACAGCCCTGTGAGGGAGCCATGACTGTTCTCTTTCACATCAGGAAACTAAAGGGAGAGTCTTATTAACCTGCTAAGGTCACTTGGAGAGTACACAGCAGAGCTATGACGGACGTGGTCTGCTGACTTGACACCTGGTAGTGACCATGGAGATTCTCTCGGGAGAAGCGGGAAACTCTTGCTGAGAGTCACAGAAGAGTGACGAATCACTGGCTAAGTGATCGGAAGGTGCTTTTCCAGATACAATTCAGCATCATCATGGCTCATGAGCCAACCGGAAGCAGATGGCCCCCCTCTGACATATCGTCAGAAGGTCAGCAATGGCCTAACGCTATGTCACACCACCCATGCCATTCCCCTCACTTCGTGTCCTCATGTAGGCATCTCATCACCTCACATCATCACAAGACGAAGGGTGAGTACAGTACAGTAAGATATTCTGAGAGAGAGACCAACCACGTGCATGTAACTTTTATTACAGTATATTGTTACAATTGCTCCATGTTAATATTAGTCATTCATTGCTAACCTCTTAGGATGCCTAAGTAATCAGTTAAACTTTAACATAAGTATGTATGCATAGGAAGAAATGTAGTATATGTAGGGTTCAGTACTTCCTATGGTTTCAGGCAGCCACTGGGGGTCTTGGAACGTATGCCACGAGGATGAGGGGGATGACTGTAATTTGCTTCTATGTTCCAGGTCAGGTTTGGAGCCTAAGCCCTTTTCAGCCTCAGATGAAAGGTGTAGGGTATAGTTGGGTATGGAGGACCTTGGGAACAGCTATTGTTCATGGCTGGCAGGTTTTTCCTCTCTTGCCTTTCTTCTGGTAATAGATCCTGCTCTCTGCACCATGGATAGACTTAGGACTGAAGCCAAGGCCATCATGGTACTTTGTTCTTCTGGACAGCATTGGTCCCGAGCTAGACAATCGGAGCCTTTTTTGGGGGATCCTATATGGAGGTTGTGAGACAAACTCTTTCCTCTAGGTTTTCTAAGATGGTGAGAAGAATAGGAGGCTCTTAAAGGCCCTCTTCACAGCACATGGAGCTCGTGTCTGCAGAAAGAAGCAGAGATGACAGTTGTGTGTACGAGGGGTGGGGGTGGGGCGAAAGAAAGAGAAAGGAAGGGGAGTGAGGGCAGGGAGAGGGAGATCCCTGCTCCAGTCACAAGGTCCCAGTTCTTTTTTTTAGAGGCAAAAGAAAGCATTTAATCAGAAACAGGGATTGCAACCCAGGTAGCAGTCAGAGACTGTATCATTTGAGAGGTGCAAAAGGGCTTACATTTATAAGAAATTTATATAGATTATTTAAGTATGGGTCAGATCATTTCACTCTTTACTTAAACAAAGAAGTCTTCAATTATTAGTAAAACAGGGCATTTGCACCCATGTGCAAGGAAATGCTAAATACAGAGTACAAGGTCTTAGTTCTTACATTTTTTCATTTGACCTTCGAGTTTCATAGCATCCTTCCTAAAAGATGACTCAACAAATTTCCTTTTTGATTACGATAGTGTGAGTTGTGAGCTCAGCCCAAGGACCAGATCAAGGTAACCATAAGATGAGAAGTTTTGAGAACAAATGAGGGCAGGATGGAGCAGGCTTCTCTTGGGACCCCAAGGACAGATTTTCTATCAAGTCAACACTCTAGAAATCAGTTCCTCCCTGATCACGTCATCTTGAAGAAAGCAAATGACACGGTAATTTTTTTCTTTCCAGATTATGTGTATTTAGCAACATGTGTTTGGTCTTGTCTCTACCCAGCCCACTGATCATCTCATAAACAAATTTCTTATCTCCCTCTCCTGTCTTCATCGGAACCTTCAAATTAAAGGCTCCCAAATTTCTTAATCCCCCACTTTCTTCTGGTAATATGGTGACGAGTTACTGCCGATGCAGCAGCCTGTAGGTTGGGAATGGGGGAAACAGCTACACAGAGGAACTCATAGCAAACAGAGTTGTAATTGCCCAGAATGGAAAACGGCTGTTTTAAAACAAATAAAACAACATCATCAAAACCGGCATGGTCAGGATCTTGGCTTACGTGCAGTTGAACAGAATAATGCAGCTTTTGATCCCCTGAGGCACTTGGATCCAAAGCAAATAGAGCACAGAATGGGCAAGCAGCAGACAGGTAGTGGGATAAGAAAGACATTGCTGGATTACTTCACTTATGTTCCATCTGGGCTGCTCACAGAGGAATAACGTGTCTGTCCGAAAAATGGGCAAATGGCCAGAGGCTGCAGGGCTGGCCTAGAGGTAGCAGTCGGCAGGGAGGTGTGCACTGGTGGGCTGGGGATACCGTGGCTTCAACAGAGCTCCCACGGGCTCTGCCTCTCACAGTCCCTCCTCCAAGTCATCCTGCACATTCTAGCCTGACATCTCCTCTAGGCCCTGCCTCTGCCTTGCACATCCTGGGAACACACCCAGGCCACAGAGCCGAGTTAGTCCAACTTGGATGACGTACTTTCTACCAATTTCCTTTATTGTTACCTCCCAGGATGCTGGCCTCATTCACCAAGAATCCTTTTCTTGTTCAAGAAAACTACAGAAGTGAGGATCAAACAGCTTGGATGTTCCTGGCTGGGAAGGTGACACTTGTGCGTGACTTCTTTCTTTCTGGGTGCACAGCGTTAAAGCACACTGTGCTAGAACCTCAGTGTTCCTAAGCGCTGGCATTTCACATGCGCTTTCCAATGGAGCTAAGAGACTTGGCACTGCACCTCTGGAAGCGAAGTTCCCTCCTGGGCTGCCGATCTCCCATGGGTCCCTGCGTCCAGCATGCATGTACCGAGAACCTGTTGTGTGCATGGCTATGTTGTGTGAGAGGGATTCCGAGCCTCGTATCCTTTAAAGTGTTAATATTTTAGGAGCAGATATTGCCTGCGGAGAGAAAATTTTCTTAACGCGGACTCTCAGGATGCAGGGCATTCTCAGAACAAGCCTGTTTTTCTAGCCCTGTTCTGGCACCAATACAGCTTATCATCTCATTCTCGTCAGCAGATGCTTCCTAGCTGTGCAACTATACTTAGAAATAAAAATACGGCCCTGTTGAAATGCCAATAATTGACAACAGCAGCCATCATCATTTTGGACTTTTCTTGCAAAATGTAGTCTATGTTTGCTGCCCGTCGTCTTTAAGAGGCCATTTGAGAGAAACAACAGAAATCCATATTCCCAGAATGCTTCAGGTGCTCTGGCAACCACTGTTAATGAGCAAGAGCAAAACAGGGCTGCCAGCAATTTCCATATCCCAGGTGGTCTCTGACACCCTGGGCGGCTGCACCACTTTTCCCAGCAGCACAGAGCCAGTGAGCAGGCAGTGAGGATCTTCAGAAACATTCTTGCAATAAGGATGGCTTTTGCACCTCTGGAGGCTGCTCCAAATCCCAAAGATGGGGAAAAAAAATGTGTGTGTGTGTGTGTGTGTGTTTGTATATATATACACACACATATGTATGTGTGTCTTTATCCAATTTTGAAGCATAGTTGGCAAATCTAGTTTCTACACATTCTGAATCTTGCGGTCAATGTTGGAAGATATAGAAAGAGTCTAAATCTGGTTGGGGAATCTGGTGGTAGAAAAGAATGGGGAACAAATCTGCATGGACACCCCCGTGTATACCTATGGCTTTCTGGATGCTTGAGGACAGTTTTTTCCAGAAAGGCCACATGTTTTTTCTTTTCCAAAAAGAAGAATGTGACAGCAGACTCTGAAGGAGTCCTTCAGTCCATGGCAGCTTTATCAAAAAAGGGGAGTGACTTAAAGGAAAAAGATAGCAAAGAAAACTCAAGTCCACAGCTATAAGTGCTTTGAGCCAGAAAGCTGCCACTCGGCTTGGATAAATAGACATTCCCAGTGCTCATGGAGGACCCAGTGATTAATCAACTCATCAGCTTTTCAGGTTTTCTGCTGGGAATTGCTTCTACAACCAACTAGCGTGTTTGTTCTGAAGTGCCTTCGAGGCTGAAAGTTTGATGAGCACCACGTTTGTTGATACTTCACCTGTGATTGCTGTTCCTCCTGGGGGTGGCACTGTCCCTAATGGGGCATCTGCACAGCTTGTGGTTGTTGCTGTCACTTAGTGGGAGGGGCTGTGCTGGATGTCCTACATTGTGCAGGACAGTCCCAAACAATGAAGAATTTTTTTTCCAGCTTCTATGTCTCTTGAATATTTCACTGAACTAAACCTGGTACAAATAAAAATTTGTAGTGAAAAGTTTTGAAGAAATTTTACAAGGCTGTACCCAAAAGGTCCAGTAGGAGAATTGATTACAGAGAGGGAAGCTTAAATGGAATTTCTTTTCTCATAATTATTAAAAAACTCATTCATTTTATGCAATCTGTCAGTAGAGTGTATTAAATAAGCTTTCCACCTATCCATTTAGTTGAAGTGACATGAGCGTAGTTGTATAGGTAACTACAGAAACAACAAAACTGGATGTAAATATATAGAGGGGAGATGTAAGCCTCTTAACAAAATTAGAACCAATGATTATAAAATAGTACACATCGATGAAATATTGTGTTGTTGCCTCCTATGCATTTTAAAATATTTTTTAACGTGGTAAATCTACTTTGTGAAAAGTGCATATTAAAATTACCTTGGGGTTCTTATCTTTCTGTCTTCCATTGACATTGTCTCCAGAGTTTTCCCACATACTTTTTGATAGCCTCTTTTATGAATTATTGTTTCTTTTCCAACCCATCATCTCTTCGTTGCTTATTTAAAGATCTCCAAGGCCTTTTTAAGTTCTAGAGGCTGACTGAATATTTTCCTTGAATGTAGCAGGATATTAGTATAGGACATATGTTTCTATCCACTTTGACATTTCCTCATCCTACCTCACAATAAAGGGAATCACTGTGATTTTTTAAAAAATCATGGGTATAGGTCACCTGTTTGTCTATTTCATTTCAGGAGAGTCAAAGGGATAGGTATGTTTTATTAGATTGGTAGTTTTTTTTTTTCCTTTTTCGTCTTTTTTCGTGTCTGGCAACGGATCGCAACTCTCAGCGTCGCACCCGTACCGGACCGGGACCGGCAACGGGATCGCAACCCTTGGTGCTGCGCCCGCACCTCGCTCAGCCCGTGAGCGGGAACTGGTCTGTATGTGGGATCCGAACCCTCGGCGGGAGCGCCGCCGCGCTCCCAAGCGGCGCACTGTAGCAGTGCGCCACCGGGCCGGCCCGTAGATTGGTAGTTTTTTATTGGCAATTCCAGGAGATTTTTCTCCAAGTTTTTTGATTCTCAAACTTGGCTGTCTCTCAGAATCACCTGTGGAGTTTTACAAGATGCAGCTGCCCAGTTTCCACCCAAACCTGACGATTGGAAGCTGAAGGTGGAGATCTGATATCTGTGCATTTAAAAAACCCTCCGTTAATGAGTCATGCACATTACTCATGTGCGAATAATTTGAATAAAGAGGGATACAGTCAGAGGGAAGTTTTATATACCTCCTTTTGTTGCCATTTTCTATATTTTCAAAGCCTTAGGTTAAATAGTTTATTTAGAAATGATTTCTCTTTCCAAATCCCGATATTGCCGCACTTTATTACAGAAACCACAATGTAGAACCACCTAGTCAACATCCCTACTCATTATACTTCATAGCAACCAATTTGTTCCAAGAACCAAGGGGCAAGCCAAGGGCATCTGGATGTTTAGTTTGATATGATTCAAAGACACAGCTCCCAACATTACTAAAGACTCAAAAGAGATTGCTTAAAAGACCTCATGCAGGAACCAACTTCTTATTTAGTGAACTGAGTGAAAAGAGCACCGCTTTGAGAAATATTTGTCCACAGGTAGGAAACTTTCATCCTTCTACCAATGTGTAATAAAGGTAATGTGTTCTGTACCTTTCAGGTAAAGAACCTGCTCATAACCCAATACTTGAGCAAATGTGTACTGTTACACTAATATGTGTAAGACCACCCACTCATCAGTCTTCTCTAAGTGGTCTCAAAATGCAAAGGGTCACAGTAAATATGAGTGTTCCAGCCAGCACCCACCACGATGGCAGTCCTGTTTACCTGGTATTTCCATATACCCACAAGTGCCCTTTTGGCACAGATGACTATAAAACTGTGTGCTTATGATTCAGTGACATTTATCAATTTGGTATAATTGTTTAGTAAAATCTACTGGATGTTCTAGAAGATAAAAACTTGGTACATCAACACGTTCAGGCTAACTTAGAAGGCAAATCTCTTAATGATGACTTCAAATGGTGAAACTGATGAACTGATTCAGAGGACATGAGAAAAAGATTTTAATTGTGCACTTTAAAAAAAAATTATGTGGCAGTCATTTGCCTCACTTTTATATATAAAATCCCAGCTTTTAATTTTTGTAATAAATAATATCCTAGCCTTAAACCTTTTAGGACAAAGCCATTATTAATCTATATTTTACTTAAGAGCCTTATTTTTATTAGTTATATCTGTAATATAAAGAAACAGTCAGTGTTCTGAATTTCATATTCCTAAAACAGTTGATAACAACCTTTCCAAGGTCAGAAAGGAGATGTTCTAAAGACATATGTGGTAGAAAACATGGAGGCCATCTACTAAAGAGGAGTTTGCACAAGTTTCCATGTGGACCTTCTAACCCCAGGGAGCTGGACTGGTCTCAGGAAGCCTTGAGGGTTTCCTTTATTCCCAGAAAAGAAAGGCCAAAACAGCTTGGGTGAATCTGTTTGCCTAGACACCACCTTTTCTTGCCTGGTATTTTCAGGATAACAGAGCAACAACACAGAGCAGGAAGCAGCTCTCACATGTTGGGGCAGATTTTACTTTGCAAAGATGACCACAACAATATCTTCCATCCCACATGCTTTTCTGTAAGGTGATCTTGGCACTCTTCCCATGGACATGTAGGATCTGTGCCCCTCCCTCAAACATGGGTGGACTCTATTGCTTGTAATCAATTGAACAGGCTGGAAATGATGCAGCATGACTTCTTGGGGTGTATTACAAAAGGCCATGCAGCTTCTGCCTTGTTAGCTGGAACACTTGCTTTTGAAGCCCTTGCCACCTTGTAAGAGGTCTAGCGTACCATGCCATCAAGAGGCCACAGACAGTCATCCCAGTAGACAGCTCCAACTGATGTCCCAGCCAACAGCCGCATCAATGCTAGCATGTGAATAAAGATGTCTCAAGGCCACTCCAGCCCACAACTATCAAATTACCACTACTTAATGAGTCTTTCCATCTGAGGTCCCACACATTGTGGAGCAGAGACGAGCCATTCTCTCTGTGCTCTATCCAAATCCACGACCAATAGAATCCAAACTTTTTTTTCTTTTCTAGCCATATTTATTGCACAGCAGCAGCAACCAGAACACACTTAGACATCCACACCAGGCACTTGGAGGACAGTGATCCAGAACAGGCACATTAGGGATTAGACTCCTAATCTGATACAGCATGAGATGAAAATAGCATTTGAAGACTTCCAACTCCACGTCATGAATTCCACTGCCTACCAATGTCTTGGTCCAGCGCTCGTAAGCGCAATGGTAAGGGCTTGAGTTCATCCTAGCAGACAGTGTGCAATTAACAGTTTTCATAGTTGAACCTGAGCTCTAACCACTGCCCATCTCATTATCAGAACTAATGGATCATCCTAACTGGCAACCCAAAACATCTGCAGTCAAGTTTCTCACCAGAGAGTACACGACTGAATTCTCCATTGCACAACCTTATCAAGTCCTGATTGTGAGAAATAGATTTTGTATAGATTTGCCTAAGGAGAGTTTTTACGTTGAACAACTGGTCTATTTTATTTTATTTTTATTAAAAGCCTGCGAACCTTATAATGGAATATGTTCTCCTCCTTGCTTTGGCCAAGCAAAGAAAATATTTGCAAAATACATATCTGACAAAGGACTAATATCCAGAATATATAAGGAACTCAAACAACTTTACAAGGAAAAAACAAGCAACCCAATTAAAAAATGGGCAAAAGAGCTAAGTAAGCATTTCTCTAAAGAAGATATGCAAATGGCCAACAGTCATATGAAAAAATGCTCAACATCACTCAGCATCCGGGAAATGCAAATCAAAACCACACTGAGATACCATCTCACCCCAGTTAGGATGGCTAAAATCCAAAAGACGCTGAACGATAAATGCTGGTGTGGTTGCGGAGAAAAAGGAACTCTCTTACATTGTTGGTGGGAATGCATAATGGTGCAACCCCTATGGAAAATGGTTTGGAGGTTCCTTAAACAGCTGAAGATAGATCTACCATACGATCCAGCTATCCCACTGCTGGGAATATATCCAAAGGAATGGAAATCATCAAGTCGAAGGTATACTTGTTTCCCAATGTTCATTGCAGCACTCTTCACAATAGCCAAGAGCTGGAATCAGCCCAAATGTCCATCATCGGATGAGTGGATACGGAAAATGTGGTATATCTACACAATGGAATACTACTCAGCTATAAAAACGAATGAAATACTGCCATTTGCAACAACATGGATGGACCTTGAGAGAATTATATTAAGTGAAATGAGTCTGGCAGAGAAAAAGAAATACCACATGTTCTCACTTATTGGTGGGAGCTAAAAATAAATAAGTTCACTCACACACACACACAAAATAACCGGAGGGGGGGGGGGGGGCGGAAGAAGATATAACAACTCCGGTCCTTTGAAGTTGTTACAACAAGCAAACGGAAAGGACATTGTTGGGTGGGAGGGGGGAGAGAGAGGAGGGAGGGAGGTTTCGGTGATGGGCCATAATAATCAACCACATTGTATATTGACAAAATAAAAATTTAAAGGGATAAAAAAAAAAAAAAAGAAAATTTAGAGCCAACCTGTGGCCATCCTGGGAACTGGACAGACATACTTCTTGAGCTAATCTGACTCCTAGATTTATTATTTTCTTCACATTATTCTCCTTTTACAGATTTTCAGCTATTGATTTATCCATTTGAGTCACATGAAATTTGGCAAGCCATTTCAAATCCTCTGTGAAATAGGCAACATATGAATAAAATAATAGAAATGTCCTTTAACCCCACCCAAATCAATGATCACTGAATAGAAGTGCTTATAAAACATCATTAATCACTCATCTGACTTGGCCACAAATACAGAAAAAATGACATACAATCTAAGAATGTATGCACATGTCCATGTCCTGCTGAACTGAACAGCCTGCTTACATACCCTGTGCTATGCGGTACTGCTCACTAATAAATGAGGGTCACGCCCCCTGGGTCCCAACTTGCCTGTTTATCTTCTGAGCCACAAAGCTTCAGATATATTTTCCCTCTTTCTCCTGGGTATAGAATTGAAATGGCTCTCTCTGGTTATTGTGAAAAAGATAACTAGGGTCAGAAATTTCTATTTTCACGAGATAAGTGGGCATGTGCATGGTTTATATTCCTTAGGTACGTCAGTTCCATCATTTTAAGTGAGCACTAAAATGAATTAAAAACTATTTAAAAAGTGTCACATGACTTTGTGACAGGTTTATCTCATTTTTCCTTAAGGAGAGAATGGTCATGTTACATTGCAAAAATAGAAACACAGGATTCCAGAATTATGAACTTACAGGGGGCCTTAAGAGCATCTAGTTCAGTGGTTTTCAAACCATTTTGAGAATCAAAACCTTTTTTAAAAAAAGCGAACCTCATATGAAATCCTCACATATAAACTGGGTGAAGTCAAACTTCTCTGATTACAGCAGGAGAAAGGGTGGGGGAGGCCTAGAGCCCACTCGTCTGACTCTCCGTCTCCACCCCATGCCCCCGTCCCTGGTGACCCTGAGGCTTCTTTGGTAACATCTGCCTTCAGCAGAAGAAAGTGTAAAAAACAGCGATCTCCAGAGAACGAGAAGATGAGACACAGACTGGAAGAAAATATTTGCAAAAGACATATCTGATGAAGAACTATCATCCAAAATATGCAAAGAACTGTTAAAACTCAACAATAAGAAAAAGAACAAGTGTATTAAAAAATGGATCAGAGACCTTAACAGACACCTCACCAAAGAAGATGTACAGATAATAGTTAAGCATATGAAAAGATGCTCAGCATCACATATAATTAGATAATCGCAAGTTAAAACAACAGTGGGATACCACCACACACCTATTAGAATGGCCAAAATTCAGAACACTGACAACACCAAATGCTCACAAGGACGTGGAGCAACAGGAACTCTCATTCATTGCTGGTGGGACTGCAAAATGGTACAGACACGTTGGAGGACAGTTTTGCAGTTTCTTACAAAACTAAACATCCTCTTACCATAGAATTCAGAAATCACACTCCTTAGTATTCACCCAAAGGAACCAAAAATTTATGTGCACACAAAAACCTGTGTGTAAATGTTTAGAGCAGCTTTATTTATAATTGCCAAAAACCTGGAAGCAACCAAGATGTCCTTAAGTAGGTGAATGGACAAATAAACTGTGGTATGTCCCGACAATGGGATATTATTCAGTAATAAAAAGAAATGAGTTATCAAGCCATGGAAAGACACAGAGGAACCTTAAATGAGTATTACTAAGTAAAAGAAGCCAATTTGAAAAAGCTACATACCATATAATGCCAAGTATATGACATTCTGAAAAAGGCAAGAATTACCAAGACAGTAAAAAGATTAGTGGGTGCCAGAGGTTGGGCAGAGACAGTAATGAAAAGGAGTGCAAAGGATTTTTTAGGCAGTGAAATTATTCTGTATGATACTACAGTGAAGGATATGTTTGTCAAAAGCCATAGAATGTACAACACCAAGAATGAACCTGACTGTGCACTAAGAACTTTGGATGATAATGATGTATCAGTGTAGGTTCACTGACCACGTGTGAATCTGTTTTTGCATTGCTATAACAGAATACCTGAAACTGGGTAATTTATGAAGAACAGAGGTTTATTTGGCTCACAATTCTGGGACAGCTGCATCTGGCATGGGCCTCAGGCTGCTTCCATTCATGGTGGAGGGTACCGCCAGAGGGTACAAGTAGATCACATGGTGAGAGGAAGCAAGAGAGAGAGAGAGGAGGTACCAGGGTCTTTTAAACAACCAGCTCTTGTGGGAACTAATGGAGTGAGAACTCACTCACTACCCCCCACCCCCAGGGAGAACATTAATCCATTCATGAGGGATCCACCCCATGACTCAAACAGCTCCCAACACTGCCACATTGGGGGTCAGATTTCCACATGAGTTTGGGGGGACAACACATCCAAACTCTATCAGACCATAAAAAAATGTAGCACTCTGGTGGAGGGTGTGTGTGGTGAGGGAGGCCATGTGTGGGGAGGGCAGGGGAGATGTGGGAACTCTCTGTATGCTCCACTCAATTTTGCTGTGAACCTAAATAAAGTCCACTAAAAATATAAAAATAATTTTTTTTAAATGTAAAAAAGAAAAAAAAACCCAAACCACGGATTCAGTTCAATTACTTTGTTGGGCAACAGAAGCTTCACAACGAGGTGAAGAACTGGGGCTAGCAGATGCTAAAGCTGGGAGGGTTTCAGGCAGGGCGGCTGTTCTGGACTTGCCCGAGGTCACCCAGTCAGTAAATAAGTGGCAGAGCTGGAACTAGAACCCAAATATCCCTCGCTCCTGGCCTGGGCTCAAAAGCTACACAAAGAATTTCCTAACTTGAAGGCTTGTAAGAAACTAGAAATGACTGCCAATGGACTCGCCTCCAGAGATATTTGAGAAAACTGGTAATTTTCCTGGAATGATTTAGGACTAATTCTACTTTTCAAAACAGGGTGCAGGATAGTGTACAGAAAGGAAGGAGTGGAGGTGAACAGGCATCTTCTAAAATTCTCTTTAATTTAAGGACTTTCACCAAAATGTTAACAATGATTACTTTTGTGTGGTGAAATTATGATTACTTGGGAAATAATTTTTCTTGGTGGCTCTTCTGAATTTTCCAAGTTCTCTGCCTTGAGCATGTATTACTTTCATAATTTGGTGGAGGAAAATTCTATTAAAAATACAAAATCAAAGTCCCTTTCATTCCTATTATTTCACAAGCTTTGTCAATGCCTGGACTGTACAGAGGGAAACATAGCTGGTGAATGGATACTCCAATGAATAAGGAGATTGCTGGAGGGATATTATTTATACTCTTTTTACTTTTTCCATAATAGTTCTATCGTCCCTAAGGCTGTTCACCTTCTGAAATTCTTCAGGGCTTGCTGTTTCAGTAGGATATGAAGCTAACAAATTTGTTACTAAAGCTTCTGGAAATAATTTTCTTAGCTGGAAATAGCTCTGTTATGTCATCAATAACCTGGGCTGCATATCTAAGTTTAAAAGAAAATCAGCTTCAAACACTAACAATACGTTGTCCCACCCACCCCCTTCCCCCCCAGGACTTTGCAAGTTGGAATGCTAAGACAGCACTGCATTGAGGTTTTACTAGAAGGTGCTGAGTGTTTGGCTTTCACTGAATGTGAAGGTTACGTTATCTAATTCAATGATTAACATTTGCTATTCCAGGAGACAGGGATGATGCTTTGTCTGTCAAGATGAAAATGAATTTTATATTCTAGGTTTCATGCATCACTGCTCTTGATGCCATTTTTTTGTTTGTTTTTAGATTTTTATTCTTTTTATTTTATTATTTTTTAAGAAGTGTAATTGATCACACATATTTTGGGGGTACAGTGTTGACTATCATTATTTGTGTACAATATGTGACGATCCAATCATTATTATTAGCATATTTATTATTAGAAATTGGAATTATTCTTTGTGCCCCTTATTCAATTTCTCCCTAACCCCCTTCTCCCTCCCCCTTTCCAACCTCTCATAACTATAGATTTGTTCTCTCCTTCTGAGGGTTAAACATATTATTGTGGTCTGTCCCTTCTTTCCTCCCTCCCTCCCTCCCTCCCTTCCTTCCTACCTGCCTTCCCTCTGTCTTAGCATCCACTTATGAGTGAGGACGTGGTATTTCTCTCTGTTTTTGGCTTATTTCACTTAACACAATTCTCTCTAAACTCATCCATGTTGCTGCCAATGGCAGAATTTCATTCTTATTTATGGCTGAGTAGTATTCCATTGTATACTGAGTGTATACTTAGTATTATACCATATTTTCCTATCCAGTCATCCATCAGTGGGCATTTAGGTTGGTTCCATATCTTGGCTATCATAAATAGAGCTGCGATGAACATGGCAGTGCAGGTATCCCTTCAATATGATGATTTCCATTCCTCTGGGTACATACTCAGAAGTGGGATTGCTGGATCATATGGTAGTTCTCTCTGTAGTTATTTGAGAAAACGTCATACTGTTTTCCATAGTGGCTGTACTATTTTACAGTGCCACCAACAGTGTAGGAGGGTTCCCCTTTCTCCACATCCTTACCAGCATTTGTTATTCTCAGTCTTTTAAATAATGGCCAGTCTAAATGGGGTGAGATGATATCTCATTATGGTTTTGATTGGCATTTCACTGATTAGTGATGTCGAGCATTTTTTTATGTATATGTTGGCCATTCATATGTCTTCCTTTGAAAAGTGTCTATTCAGCTCTTTTGCCCATTTTTTAATTAAATGATTACTATTTTTATTATTTTTTACTGTGAAGTTGAGTTCCTTGTATATTGCTGATATTGATCCCTTGTCAAATGTGTAGTTTGCAAATATTTTCTCCCATTATGTAGGTTGCCTTTCCACTCTGTTGATTGTTTCCTTTGCTCTGCAGAAGGTTTTTAGTTTGATATAATCCCACTGGTTTATTTTTTCTTTTATCGCTTGTGCTTTTGGAGTTGTATTCATAAAATCTTTGCCCATTTCTACTTCCTGCAGTGTTTTCCCTATGTTCTCTTTTAGGATTTTTATTGTTTGGGGTCTTATACTTATATCTTTAATTCATTTTGAGTCAATTTTGGTATATGGTGAGAAGTATAGGTCTAGTATCATTCTTCTGCATATGGATGTCCAATTTTCCCCACACCATTTATTGAAAAGGTAGTCTTTTGCACAATGTATATTCTTGGTGCCTTTGTTGAAGATCAGTTGGCTGTAAATATGTGAGCTCATCTCTGGGTTCTCTATTCAGTTCCATTGGTCTGAGTGTCTGTTTCTATGCCAGTAGTATGCTGTTTTGGTTACTATAGCTTTGTAGTATAATTTGAAGTTTGGTAGTGTTATGCCTCTAGCTTTATTTTTTATTTTTATTTTTTTGCTTAGGTAGCTTTGGCAATTTTCAGTCTCTCATTGTTCCATATGAATGTTAGCATTTTTTTTTCCTATTTTTGTGAAGAATGTCATTGGTATTTTGATGGGGATTGCATTGAATCTGTAGATAGCTTTGGATAGTACAGACATTTTCACAATGTTAACTTCCAATCCAAAAGCATGGAATGCCTTTCCACCTTTTTGTGTCCTCATTAACTTTCAGCAGCAATTTGCAGTTCTCACTGTAGAGATCTTTCACCTCCTCGGTTAAATTGATTCCTAGGTATTTTATTTTTTTGGTGACTGCTGTAAATAGGCTTGTTTTTCTGCCAGTCTGTTATTGGAGTATGAGTATGCTACAGATTTTGCATGTTGATTTTGTATTGTAAAACATTACTGAAATTGTTTATCAGCTCTAAGAGTTTTTTAGTAGAGTCTTATCTGCAGACAAGGACAGTTTGACTTCTTTTCCAATCTAGATGCCCTTTATTTCTTTCTCTTGCCTGACTGCTCTGGCTAGTACTTCCAATACTATGTTAAATAGCAGTAGTAAGAGAGGGCATAGTCATCTAGTTCCTATTCTTAAGGGTGATACTGGTGATTGGTTTGTCATATATCATGTTTATTGTGTTAAGATACTTTCCTTCCATACCTAATTTGCTGAGAACTTTAATCATAAAGGGATGTTGAAATTTGTCAAATGTTTTTTCTGCATCTGTTAAGATAATCATACAGTTTTTGTCCTTTATTTTGTTGATGTGGTGTTTCACATTTATTGATTTGCATATATTGAACCATTCTTGCTTCCCTGGGATAAATCCCACTTGATCATGGTGTATAATTTTTTTGATGTGTTGCTGTATTCTGATTGCTAATGTTTTGTTGAGGATCTTTGCCTCTGTATTCATCAGACATATTGGCCTGTAGTGTTCTTTTTTTTGTTGTTGTATCTTTGTCTGGTTTTGGTATCAGGGTGATGCTGGCCTCACAGATTGAGTTTGGGAGAATAGCCTCTGTTTCAATTTTTTGGAAGAGTTTCAAGAGAATTGATACTAATTCCTCTTTAAAGGTTTGGTAGAATTCAGCAGTAAAGCCATCCCATCCTGGGCTTTTCTTTTTTGGGAGACTGCTGATTACTGCTTCAATCTCATTGCTTGTTATTGGTCTGTTCAGGTTTGCTTTTCTTTTTTGGGAGACTGCTGATTACTGCTTCAATCTCATTGCTTGTTATTGGTCTGTTCAGGTTTTCTATCTGTTCTTGATTCAGTCTTAGTAGTTTGTATGTCCAGAAATGTATCCAGGTTTTCATAGTTGTTGGCATATACTTGTTTATAATAGTCTCTAATGAGTCTTTGTATTTCCGTGGTATTGGTTGTAATGATGTCTCCTTTTTCATTTCTGATTTTTGTTATTTGGGTCTTCTGTCTTCTTTTTTTTTCTTTTGTTTGTTTGTTTGTTTGTTAACCTAGCTAATTGTTTGTCTATGTTATTTATCTTCTCAAAAAAACAACCTTTTGTTTCATTGATCTTTTGTATCATTTTGAGGGTCTCTGTTTCATTTAGTTCTACTCTGATCCTAATTGTTTCTTCCTATCTACCACTTCTAGGATTGTATTGTTCTTGTTTTTCTAGTTCTTTGAGGTGTAGCATTAGGTAGTTTATTTGAAGTCTTTGTTATTTTGATGTAAGCATTTATTTGATAAACTTCCCTCTTAGTACTGTTTTTGTGATAACCCACAAATTTTGGTATGATGTGCCTTTAGTTTCATTAATTTCAAGAAACTTTTTGATTTCCTGTTTAATTTTTTCTTGGACCCATAGGTTATTCAGGAGCCTGTTGTTTAATTTCCATATATTTGTATCATTTCTAGAGTTTTGTTTGTTATTGATTTCCAGTTTTAATCCTTTGTGGTCTGAAAAGATAATTGAAATGATTTCTATTTTTTTTTTAAGTTTGCTGAGACTTGATTTGTGACTTAACATGTGGTCTGTCCTGGTAAATGTTCCATGTGCTGGAGAGAAGAATGTATATTGTAGTTGCTGGATGAAATGTTCTGTAGATATCTGCCAGGTCCAATTGGTGTAAAGTATATTTAAAACCCTGTGTTTCTCTGTGGAATTGTTGTCTAGATCATCTGTCCATGATGCTAAGAGAGGGGTGTTCATGTTCCCCACTATTATCATATTGGAGCCTGTCTCTTTTTTTAGGCCCAATAGAGTTTGCTTTTCATACCTGGGTGCTCCAGGGTTGGGTGCATATATATTTATGATGCTATGTCTTCTTGCTGGATAGATCCTTTTTTTTTATATAGTGGCCTTCTTTGTCTCTTTTTATAGTTTTGGTTTAAAGTCTATTTTATCTGATATAAGAATATAGCTATTCCTGTTCATTTTTGGTTTCCATTTGCATGGTATATCTTTTTCCATCCCTTCACTTTTAATCTCTGTGTGTCTTTGTAGGTTGAGTGAGTCTCTTAAAGACAGCATTTGATTGGGTCTAGCTTTCAATCCAATTAATCAGTCTGTGTCTTTTGAATGGGGAGTTTAATCCATTTACACTTAGGGTTGTTATTGAAAGGCACTATCTTATTCCTGGCCTTATATCATTTTTTGTTTAGATGTTTTAAATATCTTCCACCCCATTCTTCTCCTTTTATTATGTGTCTTCAATGTTTGTTGGTTTTTTGAGGTAGTAAGATTTAGTTTCTTTCTCTTTCTCATCTGGAATTTTGTTTTACCAGTGGGTTTTGTTCTTTCCTGTGTATTTGTGATAGTGGTTATCATTTTTCAGATTTCACATTCAGGATTCCCTTGAGAACTTCTTGAAGGGCTGGTTGCATGGTGGTTAACTCCCATAGTTTTTGTTTATCTGGGAAATACACTATTTCTCCCTCATTTCTGAAGGATAGCCTTGCTTGGTGCAGTATTATTGGCTGGCAATTTTTTTCTTTTAGTGTTGTGAATATATCATCCTATTTTCTTCTTGCCTGTAGAGTTTCAGTTGAGTAGCCTGCTTTTAGCCTGATGAAGCCTCTCTTATAGGTAACTTAATGCTTTTCTCTTGCTGCTTTTAGGATTCCCTTTGTCTTTGAGCTTTGCCAGTTTGACTATAATGTGTCTTAGAGAGGATCTTTTTGGATTGAATCTGTTTAGGAATCTTTGAGCTCCCTGAAACTTAAGATTCATGTCTCTCCCTATACCTGGGATCTTTTCCTTTATTATTTCATTGAATAAATTTTCAATGCCTTTTCCTTTCTCCTCCGCTTTTGGAACACATATGGTTCAAATTCAATGTTTGTGTACTTAAGGTTGGCTGCTAGCTCTCTTAGATTCTTAGATTTTCCTCATTTTTAAAAATTCTTTTTTCCTTTTTTTTGGTTATTTTGTAAAGATTGTCCTTGAGATTTGAAATTCTTTCTTCTGCTTGCTCTAATTGCTGCATAAGCTCTCAGTTGTGTGTTTTTATCTCATTGAACGAATCCTTCAGTCCAGGAGTTCTGCTACATTCTTTTTAAAGGTATTCATCTCTTTGTAAAACTCCTCCTTCATATCCCGGATATTTTTTCTCATTTCATTGTGTTCTCTAATTGAGTCCTCTCTTATCTCTTTCAGTTTTCTTATGATCATTGCTCGGTATTCCTTTTCAGTCATTTCAAGGGTTTCCTGCTCTGTGGGATCTGGTACTTGAGAATTACTGTATTCCTTTGGCGGTATCATGTTTTCTTGTTTATTCATATTTCTAGCATCTCTATGTTGATGTCTGGTTATCTGGTAGAGCAGTTGTTTCTTCTACCACTCTGGAATGGGCTTTGAGGAGGAAGACTTCTTCATTTATTTGCAGGCTCTACTTGTGACTTTCCTTGTGTCAATGCAGTAGAATGTGCAGTGGTCTGTCTGCAGGATGGTCCTGGCTGCTACCATGGTGGTGAGCTGTCCTTGCAGTGGCAGTAGCTGTGGAGGTGGCTGTGGTGGACCACCTACATAGAAGCAGTGTTTGCGGCACTTTTGCTGGAGGCTCTCTTGCCTTCTACACAGGCAGTGGGAGGTTGCCTGGGGCTTTCACCTGAGTCTTTGTTTTTGGGAGGCTCTCTTGCCTTCTGCATGGGCACTGGGAGGGCTGCCCTGGGCCCTCCCACCACCTGCCACTATTTTTCACATTTTACAGATGAAGCAGCTAAAGGCAACTTCATACTTCCAGCACAATATGAGGAAAGTAGTAAATCATCAACAAATGATAGTCAAACTAACAAGTAATAGTTTACAAAGTCATAAATATCACTCAGTTCCACAGGATATTGCTATTTTTCTTTTATGCTAGAAGAAAAGTAAGACTTAAGAAGTAGATATAAAGTAAAGACTCAAAGAAAATACAACTGAGACAACCTCAACAACTGCAGTATACCAAAATAGCTACATGCCCTCTGGGGGAAGTGCTGAAGGAAGCTGAGGCTGATGTACTGCTCAGTGACCCTATGGGGACAGGCGGGCAGGGGAAGATGGAACCCAAGGCGTTAGCTTTTCCATCTTTTTTTCAACTCAAGTGAAGAAGCAGGTAGAGGGAGCAACAGGGCTGTGAGTAGAAAGACCAGACCCAGAAGGAGGTCTTCCAAATAAGTGCTGTGATATTTCCATTAGACTCAAAACTTTACAGAACAGTTTACTGTTTCATTTCAAGTTTTCAAGAAAGCATACATAATAGAATACTCTTTGAACAAGTAAAAATATCTTGTGAGGAAAAAAAACAATTAAAAATGATATTTTATTTCTGGACTGAAGAAATTTGTGGAATTTTGCTATTGTTTTCTCATGGCTTTCTTCAGTTCAAGTGTCAATACACTTTGCGGCTATAGTCAGTATGCTGGACACAAGGGCAGCGGGAGACCACCTAAGGCCTTTCCAAATAGAGGACCTGACTCTAGCTCTAGAACTTTGATTAGGACGGGAAGATCTTGACTCCAAAATCTTGGCAGGATACTCGATTGCTTAATATTTCCCCCCTAAAAATTGGACTATATTAGTAATGGTGATATTAGCTTAAGTGTTTAAACTATCTTATATACTATAATAAACCTATAGGGTTGACAGCACTGTTTGGAATTATTATTCCTATTTAAAAGATGAGGATACAAATAAGTAGAGGACCAGTGATTGATGAGGCCCTCACTGCTAGTTTAAAGTTGGAGCCAGAACTTTCCCACTTGCCCTTCTGATTCCAGCTAATCTTACTCATCCTCTAAACTCAGTTAAAGTATCAAGCCTCAGCTAAAGGCCTCATTGTGGGGTCTCTGCAGCACTCAGTGCTTACTTTCATTGCAGACCTGATCTCATGATATTGAAATAACTACTTAATTATCCATGCCCCCTGCACAACGCTGTCCATGAAAGAAGCGGACTTCACTCATTTTTATGCCCCAAGTGCCTGGCACAGTTCTAAGTATGAGCAGTTGCTCACTTGCAGTTTGCAGAATGGTTAGTATCTAGAAACTTATTTTATTTTAGCAGAAGTTTTATGATCTACACCAATAATTCCATAGAGTCCTGAGAATTAAAGATGGATTCTCACCAGACCTTAGATTATTTTTTCGAATTTTAAAATTTTATGCTTTTGTCTTAATGATATTCTAGAAGATATCATGAAGACTAATATCAAAATGTTCTGCATCAGTTAGATGAAGACTTCTCAATCCTGGTCACAAATACAAGTATGAGCCTTAGTGGGGAGTTTTAAGCAAATACTAATAGTCTGGTACTGCTCTGGACCATTACATCAGAATCTCTGGGTGTTGGTTCCCACACAAGCTTTTTTTTAAAGAACCCCCCTCTGATTATTGAAATATATGGTCTATATTGAGACACACCAGTCTAGATAATCTATATAACCTTGAACTGTTTCCTAAGTAACACATTTTTCTCCAGTGCTTATGAATGCCTTAGAATCTAGCAGTTATATTTTTAAGTATCTCAAATAAATACAGAACAGAAGCAAACAAAATACATAAATGATGTGTTCCTGCCAAAACCAAATGATGCTGCACAAGCAAATTTGCGATAATTCAGAGCACAAGTAAGTGGTGGAAGTCCCTAGTTAAGGCACAAGCTCTTGGTAGAGGTCCGTGTCAGATGCAAAGGAACCAGAAGTCTGCCCCAGGCATGTTGCAAACAAAAACTTAATTTCTGCACAACATTGTTATTAACAGTTTGTCTTTTAGTTTGTATTTAATTTGTGAATTTGTATTCCTTTTATACTTACATAAGAGCTGTAAACATTTGGAATTTATATTCGGTTGCCCATTTAAGCAAAAACATGCTTATTCTTATTTAAGCAGCACTGTAATACTAAGAACATTTAAATCAGCACCGGGGGAGTCTGTGGGCATTTTTCCCCTTTTTATATAGGTCCATATGTCATTCAAGCTTAAGAAAACCAATTTACATAATTTCTAGATCCTAGAAGACTGCAGGACAAAATGGCCATCAAACCAAAGACCTGCGAGGTGGCACCACACTTTGCTGGTGCTATTGAAGGAACAAAATGATAAATAGCTTCACCTTCTCCTGAAGCTCCAAGAGATCTCTGCAACCAGACACAGGAACACATCCACTCCTGGGGCCTGAGATGATTCTGTTCAGAAGGACAGTGCAGTCTTTTAACCCCAGGTGGCAGGGGTGAAATCCTGCCTCAGAGTTTCCAGGAAGGAACTTAGGCATTATCTGTTAAGAAGAATAGCGTAATTTCTTTCACAGAGACGAAAGCCAGGGTTTTTGTATTTGGAGAGTGTCGATAAAGCACACGAACATTTGTACACATCTACTATGTGCGAGGCGTGGTGTAAGATGCTTTACTAACTGTGTGGTCATTCTTTCAACAGTTACAACAACTCTGTGAGTTAGGTATCATTATTTCTATTTTACACATTATGCTCAGGGAAGCAGCTTATCAGAGAGCATCTATCACGCCCCCTGTAAGTGGCAGAGTTGCTTCTCTTGAATTCCAGTCCACTCTGATGACAAAGTCTAAGCCACACCATGTTTTCAGTAAACTAACGAAGTCCATGAGGCTTGTTAAGGACACACCAGAGGTTGGTAGTAGGAAAATGTTCCAGAAGTTGAGTCGGCTGCCTACAGAATTCAGTCAGGCAGAGAAGAAGAGACAATGAACCATTTAATAACTATGACATGCCACTTATCTCAAATAATGACAATAAGCAGACTCCCTGGAGAGGAATCTTGGCATAACAAAGAACTCAAAGGATAATAAAATTAAATCTTCTCCAATGTGACAACAATGGGCACACCTGACAATGTGCCCATTTGCAATTTTTAAGGCCTGTTCCTTTCAGAAACCTTCAACTGTTGAGAATTAATGATCCTCAATGTTTACAGTCAATATTTGTTTTAAATGTTTTTTCATCTAAATATAGGGACACTCAATCATTGTCTTATTTCTAAACTTGAAAATATAAGTGCTCTGAATAACTGTCTAATAATATGAAGCAAGTGCAAATAATCTGTCTCTGGAGAGAAGAAATATTCTTTGTGATGAGAACTTGTTATAATTAATCATGAAATAAATGTTTCTTTGACCAGAGTGTGGCCTCTGATGAACACATATGAGGCAAACAGGATGTCCTCAGCTTCAGCTTCGTGAGTTCCATCAGGGCACTGCAATGACCAGATACACCACAGTAACAAAGCAGAACTAGATGACAGAAAGAAGCTGGCATCATTTCATGTTTAGGTTTCATATATATGCTCCTGTTCGACAATCCATATCCTTTTTTCACTAAATGAACACTTTGATACACACTTTAGGGATGTTGCCTTAATTCTTTCTAGTACCTTGTTTTCCCTCGACTTTTCACCTTGCGTTTTTATGTGTTTATGGATTTTCATTCTTATTCCTCTCCATTACCCCATCAATTGAAAGAGAGATGATGTCTGAACAGGAATAGCATTAGCCATTTCAGGAGTAACAAATGGTCCTGCTACGGGTGACACAGGGAGCCAGGAGGCACAAAGAAGACTTCCAGGTAACTGGAGTTGGTTCCTGGGTCAGGAGAGGACAGAGGAGCTGGAGGCAGGTGTCTGACCAGCTCTCCAGAGAGTTAATTGGATAATGTTATTAGAGAGTGAAGTGCTTGAGTTTATTCATATCTAAATATATAGAATTTTGGCCAAAAAGGAGTTCAGAAATAATTATTAAATTGAATTTGAAGGCCAAACCAACATTTAGTAGAGATTGTGAATTGATACATATAAACCTTTGACACATAAATTTCTTGACTCTTGAAAAACATTCACTAAAAGGGTACTTTTTGGAGTGGATTCTGAAGGGTTATGAGGATAAGAAATAGGGTCACCTGCTGTCTGATGAGTGAACACGTGGTGATTCCACGGTGATTCACCACAGAGATTTCAAGGTCCTTTAATATGAAGGTTCAAATCACAATCAATTATCCATGAGATAAATCTTACTTTAAAACTTTCCTAAGCATAATTAAGCAGAACAATTAATAGTCTTGGGGTAACGGTTACAGTCTGTGTTATTATTATAATGTTGAGTCCCTACAACATTTCTTTTTAAAGAATGGCCAGAGGCCTTTAAACTAAAGCACTTAATTTTATTGAAAAAGACATGAAGCCATTTCATTTAAGCCATAGATTCTCATCAGTGATGATGATAGCTGCCATTGACTGAGGGCCTACTATGTTCCATGAACTGCATCAGACACTGTATACACGATTTCCCCCTTATCCACAATAACCCAGGGAGATGGGCATTATTTTTTCCATTTAATAGCTTCACATTGTCTAAATCTATAGTACACTGAAAAAGATGACATGTTTCAGAATGGTAGGAGCAGCATGGGAAAAATGGGGACTTTCCAGGTCCTCCTGGCCATGTCCAGCAAATAAGCATCTATTAAATGACTTAATATCTGTTGACAGTCCATAGGCTTAAGGCTATGAGGAATACAAAAAAAAATTTTTAAGCATAAATAGTATAAAGGGAAATTAGAAAATACATGTATAAAGAACAAGAGAACAATCCAGGTAAACTAAAAAACTGAAAGAAAAAATCCCCACAAAATTGTGACATTTGTTTTTGTATATTTGGCACAAAGTTCATAGTAGGTACTCAATGCATGTTGAATCATTGAATCAGTCAATCAACTAACCAAATGCTAGATTGTGTGGCACTGACTCTTAAGAATTAAAATAGTCTAGAGAAGGAAAATTCATTATGGCCTTAAATAGTAGCAAGACTTCCTGAACAAGGCGAGATCTGAGCTATGCCTAGAAAAATTAGAAATATTTGAGTTATCATGAAGAACAGAAGTCACCTTGGGCAGAAGGAACACCATGAGCAGACCCAGAGTTTCCTTCTTGGTCCCCCTTTGCAGCTCCACCTGTATCCTTCCTCCACTGCTTCCACAGGCTTTGCCACAAGCTCATCTGCTCCGCTCTTGTTTATCCTACTCTTGAGCTCTGTCCAGCTAGTTTCCAGAACGCCTGGGAGCTGGCATTGATTGTGCTAAGGCATCTTTGGATGAACAGGAATGCCTCTGTCCTTTGGTGTGGAGTGGAAAAGCAAACAGGGTTTGTCCTATGGATGATTCTGGGCTTCTGCAAGCAAGGTAATAAATTATTCTAAATGAGGCAGAAATCAAGACGAATATCTCCCTCTCCTAAAGAGCTGTGAAGAGGGATTCCCATGGATATGCTGGCATTTGGGAGACCCTCTCAAGACTTCCAGAAAGACGTTCCCAGCAGGTCCTCACAATTCCTTTCTATTCCCTTTGTGCCTCTGCCCCAAAGTCAGGGCCAATATAAACCCAGCCTCCTCAGACTTTGGTAACTGGGGCTCAACACAAGCCCTTAGGTTCCTCCAAACACAGAGATTTTTGTTTTGCAGGCATCAGAAAGGCATCTTCTAAGAGGTGGACTTTAGCTCAGTTGGTTAGAGCACAGTGTTATAACGCCAAGGTCAAGGGTTTGGATCCCGATACTGGCCAGCTGCCAAGAAAAAAAAAAAGAAAGAAAGGCATCTCCTAGATCAGGTTTCCTGAATCATTTCCAGCCTGGCTTCTGTTAGAGATTCCTGGAGTTAGTCACTTTATAATTTGTCTCATGATAGGTAAAAAGTTGCCCCAGATCAGAGCCATGAATTGGTTGAGTGCTTAGAAAAATCCATACCTCCAGCTGGGTGGAAGAATGGTTGATCGTGGTAACCTTCCCGTGACTTTTTTTTTTTTTACTCTGAAAAAGCTGCCAATCCCACACAATTGTGTTTCAGAGTCTTGCCCTCTTTGCTTCTGTTTTTCATGAGCAATATGAGACATGAGGAGCCGTGCTCAGCAGCAGATCTGATTTTCTGAAACATATCTCCCTTTGGTAGTGAGAAGAGTGGCTTCCCTTTCACAGGGTGAGAGACTGCTTCCGTTTTCCTCCTGCTCTCCTGAGCCAGCAGCCCCGTCCTTGGCAGAAACGATGAGCTGTTGCCCTGTTATCTCATGAAAAAGACAACTGTACACTCTGTCGATATACAGAGCCTTGTATTTCCAAAACAGCGTTCCAACCCTTAAGAGCAAGGAGGTGCACAGAAGATGCTAAGAAAGAGGTGAAGGGACAAGGACAGCATATGAAAATGTAACTAGTGTGAGAAGGAGTCAGATGAAGGGCCAAGCCTGCAGTCGGCAATGCAACTTTGCAGGTGTGGTGCCAGTCCTTAATAAAAGACTTTCTCGTGAGAGCTGAAAGCTTTTCCCTCCTGGATGTATAAAACCTGGTTCTGTGAATCCAGTGTTTTGATGGCAAAAGTCTTGACATTTTTGTATAATATTTTTTTTAAAAAAACCCCACCCTATCACAGGAAAAGAAACAGAACAACAATGGAAGAAAAGGCCGTATGGATCTAAAGAAAATTTTTTGGATTGCCACGCTCAGAACTTCCACTGTGTTGATTATACAACTCTGGCTAATTTCACTTCCTGTCTGGGGTATTCTTTCTTGGTTCAAGTGGGGAAAAGTCCCAACACTCGATAGGCCTGCTTCCCTAAAGTTAGATTCCCCACATGAAAGCCATCAGCGCATGCCAGCCCTCCACCAAAGGAGGAGCAGGTTCAGGACCTGGCACCGTGCAGCCGAGTGGCACTGCTCCCAGAACTTTCATCCAATAAAGAGCCATTGTGGGCTCTGGACCCTTCAACGCACAGGACAAATGACTGAAATGAAAAGCACAATGCATGTGAGTGGAACCAGAAACTTGAATGGAGTGGTAATCACTTCCTTAGTGTAGATCACATTATTTTGCATGGAACTTCATTCTGCAATTCAGTCCTTGCCTAGTGTAATAATACAGATTTCTATTTATCAGTTGATAAGTGAGAATGATTACGGTGGTAACCATTAAGCAGTGTAGGTTACCAGCATTGGTGGGGAAGAGAAGTGGAAAATTGTTAAGGGAGGTGGGAAGGGATATACATTCATCAGGAAGAGACAAAAACATGGGAAAAGAGAAGGAAGTGCTGATTCTCCATGTATGTGATCAATACAAACTGCATTTAAGCAACTGAGAAATTTGAGACTGTATCTAATGGTATAAGAAATTAAATCAGTCCGGGGCTTCAAAACAGCTGTGACTTCTATATGAGAATGAAGCTAGAGGCATGAAGAGGGGCTGGGGGTGAGGGTGAAGGTTAGGGCATCTGCTGTGCAGCTGACACCCAAGGGTAAGATTCAGGCCCCACGGACTGTAGATCTAGTGCTCAGATCCAAATATCGAGGGGGCTGGGAGGAGTAAGGATGCTAATTCAGACTGAGCCATAGTTTTCACCTGGGTGACCTGGAGTGACTCTATACAACAGACAACCCCACTACCAAAACAAAAACAAAAAACAAAAACAGATGCTTCTCTGAGCTAAGCTTTCTCAAATGAATAAATAGGAGGGGATAGTAGGATTAGACTTCATAATCCAAAAGAAAATTTCCCTCTAAGCTGGACCAATTTACTGTATTCCATGTCCCTCAGTTTTAGGACCAGGTTTTTCTATCTCTAAGCCAACCCTATTTTTAGCTAATCACTTTTGATCAGAAACATAGTCTGTATCAAACAACTCTTTTTCTTTATTATCTGGAGCTTGGAATTGACTACAGTTTCTTAACAAATTCACTTCGTATACTTGCTTTCTGACTTGCTATCAACAGGCATATGTCTATGTACAGGTACCATTTTAATAAAAACATCTCCATATCTGTGAAAGGATGCAAATATTTCAACAAAAGGCTATTTGATTTAATGTCCAATTATCATTTTTCATTTATTGTCATCATATTTGACCAGCATGGTTCTAGCTCTATAAGTAATCTACAGTGATGACAAGTTATTTTAAATATGTCGGTAGTTTGTTTTAATTTATGAAATTATGCCTTTGTAGTGGGTAGATTGTATCTTGTTGAAAAATACAAATAAATATTTTTTCCAGCAACCCAGTGTTAAGTTCTTTCACGTTCTCAACTCACCAGAATTAAGCAAAATGATAGATTTGAGGCACACAAACTCCTCTCCCTGAACATTCATCATACGGAACCGAGATGACGTAGCCAGCAACATGTCAAAGATCTCCACCATGCCCTCTACACATTTCCCCTGGTTCCTATGAAAATGCAGCAAAGAAAAAAAAATTATTAGAGGATGGAAAAGATTCCACAAGACATGATGGGGTTTGCATTGATAAAAAATCTACTGACTCCAAATCTGTAACAAAAAACTACAGCCCATTCTCTTCATGCAGCATCAACATTCATTTGAATTCTAGAAGGCAATACAAAAAAGGTTTTCCATCAATAGAACATTCTCATTTCAAATTTTTAGAAGAGATATATTGTTCAATCCCCAAATCTGCCAGTTAAATATGGAGTTCTTCAACCCATGGGTAATCAAAAATGATTAAGACTCAAGTAAATATTTTTTCTAACAAATATTTATTGATCTGCTACTGAGTTCTAGAAATTGTGGTAGTTATGGGAATAAAGACAGGGCTTCTGCTCTCAAGATGCTCATGGTCTTGAACTAGTAGAACAAGTCCTAATGTATTTTGAAGTGCTTTTGAAGTACAGGAAAAACTACAATTTCTGTGAACTGTGGTTAGGTTGACACCACTGGAGTTGCAGAGGATGACAGGTGAAACTTCTGAAGAAGACAGGTAAGAGAATGTAGGATTTCATCAAACAGAGGTGTGAACACATCATTGGAAAAGGGTCCTAAACGTGCAAAGGAGGAGCACCATGAAGAAACATAGAGCAGTGAGTTGGAGGTGAGGAGACGGGAGATGAATCTGGGAGAACAGGAAAATATCAGGTGATGAAGGATGTTCTACAACTTTAGAAGTTAAGGCTTTCTTCCTACATAACAGAGCCTTGGCATCAAGGGTTTAACATTAGTAGTTGCATCTATTAAATAAACAAACCCAAAGGTTCATAACATGTAATTTTTAAAAATGCAGGTGTCAGTATCTTTTCATTGGATCGTTGCAGAATTTAAATGAAATACTACATATGAAAGGAATTCATTCATTTTTTCTGTTCAAAAGTTGAATTGGGGGCATGATGTGTTCAAGGGTGGTCAGGAAGAAGTTAAAATATTCTGTGCATAAGCAAACATATATTTGTGAAATATATAAGCATTTAAAACACGTGTTTTACTAAACAAACACTAAACACATCACTTAGCACCTTGTGTTGTTTTTAATTAATAGATCTTGGAGTTCTTCACCAACTGTTTTCAACAATTGAATAGCTTTTCACTGAACCAAATTCTATAATTCTTTTAACCACCTCTTTGTTGGTTGACATTTAGCTTGATTGCAAGTATTTTGCTGTTACAAACATTTTATTTGACTATCCTTATGTTTATGTCTTTGGACACATGGATAGAAAACTACAGAATAAATTTCTAGAAGCAGAATTGCTAGATCAGAGGACTTACATATTTTTGATTTTTATAGATAGCTCAAACATTGCTTTCAAAGAGCTTGTACCAATAGACTGTAGGAAGGAGAATATAGGTATAAGCTCTTTCTCTGAGCTGCCTGCTCTTGTCATTTACCCATATTTTTCTGTTGGGTTACTAGTCATTTTCACATTGATTCTCAAGAGCTCTTTATATATTACAGTAATTGACCCTCATCTATATTTTTAATATTTTTCTCATGGTTTGTCCTGTTTTTATTTTGATTTTGTTTCTGGTATTTTCTGGAAATTTTTAATTATTACAGAATCAAATTTATCAAACTTTTCATTTATGGCTCTAGAACAGTATATCTTGCTTTAAAAGATCACAGTCCATTTCAATAACATATTAAAATTTATCTTATGTTTTCTTATAGTATAGATCCATGTCTTTAATTTAAATCTTTTGTTGTATGGGATTTATTCATTTTTATAACAACATTATTTAGACATAATCACATACCATATAATTCACCCATTTAAGGAGTACATTTACAGAGTTATGCAACCATCATTTAGAATTTATTTTGGTGAAAGATGTGAGACAGGGATTCAGCTTATTATTTCTTCCAGATAGCTAGTTAGTTTTCTTAAAACCATTTATGGAACAAATCATCTTTTTCACACTGACTTGAAATATGCTAGGCACTTTTGATGTATTCATTTCTTTCAGATAACTGACCTTTAAGATTAGTAGTATTTTTCCCATTTTTTAAAAAAGGGAATTAGGACTCAAAACTGCCTACCAACGAGAAGAAGGAATTCCAACAATAAGATTTTCTTTTTTCCCTTTCTTGCTCTACTTTGATTCATTCAAAAAGATTTTTTGAGGGAGTGATGGAGTTTGGATGTATTGTCCTCCCAGAACTCGTGGAAATCTGATCCCGAGTGTGACAGTTTGAGTCATGGGGGCAGATCCCTCATGAATGGATTAATGGTGGGGGGAGTAATGAGTGAGTTCTCACTCTTTTAGTTCCCATGAGAGCTGATTGTTTAAAAGATCCTGGCACCTCCTCTCTCTCTCTCTTCCTCTTGCCATGTGATCTGCTTGTACCCGCCGGCTGCCTGCTATTTTCCGCCATGAGTAGAAGCAGCCTGAGGCCTGCACCAGATGCAGCTGTCACAGAATCCTGAGCCAAATAAACCTCTGTTCTTTATAAATTACCCAGTCAAAGGTATTCTGCTACAAAACGGACTAATACAGGGAGTATTATACACTAGTCCTTGTGTCCAACATTAAGGCACAAGAAGAAAGCTATGGCATTGCTAATATGGAGATCTAGAATGGGAGCAAGACAGACAAAAAGAAAGACAGGTACATCACATTGGGATATATTTCCTGGAAAAGGTATAGAAGGAAAGCCTCTTAGATCTAAAGTCTGTCTCCTAAAATCCAACCCACGTTAATATTGAAGCAATTATCATAATATTCCCAGATAAAGTTAAATGAATTTTTATGTAACATGTTTAGAAGAGAGTGTGGCATGCAGTGGGGACTACATTGAAGTGTTAGCTATAGATATATTGATAAATAGATAGATACATATATGTCAGGGGAGAGGTAGGCCTTTCAACCTGAAGTATCTAGACAACAATCACCATGTGCATTTTGCTTTGACTGTGGAAATCTGGATGCATGGAAGCTCTGTATAAGCTGAGAGGAAACTTTAAAGGCCATACTGCTCAACACAGGGATGAGATAGTGGTCACACCAAAGGGTCAGTCAGCCTCACGGGGGGAGAGCGTACTAGAAGTGGGTTTTTCTTGTCATGTAGTTGAATTTTTTTAAGTGGTACATTTTCTTTCTAGTGAAAAAATAAACAAGTATAGGGGAAAATGTTTGAGGATGAAGCTTTAAAAATAACAACTCATAGCCAAAATAGAGAAATGTTCCTTTCTCAGTAGAAAGTCTCTGTTTATGTAACAGACTGCACACCGGCAGGGGAGGACGTCTCAGCTGGGAGGGAGCCTGTGTTCACCTGCTGTGAGCAAAAGTTCAGTTCAGAAACTGAGAAAGTGGAATCTTAACAATTCTCCTTTCTTCTTGTCCCTTTTTAATAGTCTCCCACATTTTCCCATGAGGAGCTTGTTCTTAACTCTTCCAGCAAGAGTGTGTTTTTCTCAGCCTCTTCTCACTGGAAATCATGTTTTTCCTAACCAGCAATTATTATAGTACATATTCGCTTCAGCGGTACCCATTAGTAGCCATGGACCATGCCCTCGGAGACAGTGCACACTCCAAAGTCTCAATTCAGTTTTCACTGTGTGTGTGTGTGTGTGTGTGTGTGTGTGTGTGTGTGTGTGTGTGTGTGTGTGGTGCCTGTGCATGTGTGTTTTCCTTTAGGGGATATGGAGGGACACACACCATCTATTAATCATCGCCTACCTTCCATGCAAACATAGGTGCTTCATGTTTTTAGAGGTGCGAGTCTGACCTTTGCAGGCTCCTGGGGGATATTTAATGCCATGAAGCTGCAATTTTTAAGCAGTGTTGTAAGAGGTTAGAAGAAGTTTATGCTGATGTCTCCATAAGAATAAGCTCACTGTCTTTTTCAATGGGAACGACTCAGTTGGTCTAAATACTTCAGCCAATCCACTATTTGTGTAATGAATAAAATATCATGTACTTTGATGGTCTCGATGATATTTTGGTAAATCATTAGAATGTTGCCTGAATCCCAGTGACTGGCTGATTATGTGGCACCTGTAGGTCTCTGACTAGCATTATTGCAAGGTAAAAAGGCCTGCCATGTGAGCTAGGAAGCAAGTGATTTGTGGAGTTGACCTATGATCTGGTACAAATCCACATGGACTTTGAATATTAGACAGTCACTCATCACCCGCCTGATGCAAAGGAACCCATCATTGTCTACTAAGGTCATCACACATTGTGCTCAGGGCTTCCTTTTCAAGGTCCTACCAAAATATTCCACACTAAGTTCAAAGAGCAAATCAGACTAGAACATTTCACTCAATTTCAGAGGGAATAGATAAATCAACAGCATCAGAAAGGAGGTGATTACTAAGAATCTGGAGGTAACATTACAACAATAAGACAAGATTAGCTTAAATCTGTGAGCTGCTCCTGAGGCTGAGAAACATGTGGGGTATGGAAAAACAAGATTTATTTTTAAAGGAGGCACAGCTTCAGTCACAGATCAGGAGAAGGAGTTTACCAAGCAGCCCAGCCTCTGGCTCCCACTGTGAGACGTGACAGCCTGCGGTGAGGAGCTCGGCAGCGATTATATCAGTCTGGCTTTCAGGGCACCTCCAAATCCCCTTGTGGGGAAAGTTATTCTGCTGCATACCGTCTCCAAATGTAGTCCATTTGTACTTAAGTAACGGGGGAAGAAGCAAGACCTAAAGGGGCATCTGCTCATGGCATGCCTTGGAAGTTTCTCCTCTGCAAAAATGAAAGCCTGGTTTTCAGAAGCCCGAAGGTAACCCTTCCCCCACATGGGAAATAAAGAGCTCTGATGAGGGAGTGCAGACCAAGCCTGAACTCATCTTCAAAAACATACTTTACAAAACGTAAAGCTACCCATTAGCCTCTCTTTGTATAGAAAGAAATTGATAAACGGAAACAGAAAACTCAGGAGATCAACGTAAGACATTTCATTTAGCTGTCCTGAAAAAAAGTACAATATGGTTAGGGGAAAAAAAGGTTACAAATTAAGATGCTGTTTAAAATCAATAATGTTAAGATTAGTGGTAAAGAGTTTCCATATCTTTGGTGCTACAAAATCTCGCAGCACATGCTCTGAAATGCTGTGGCTCCATCGATACTGACACGGTTGAGATGTTTACATACACGCCTCTTTGAAGTGTGGAAGAAGGTGCTGAATATGGGAAATTGTAAGTAATATATCTTGAAAGATGTAAAATTTGAAAGGAAATGGTTTAAGCTCTGGAGTCCAGCTGCCTGGATTCAAATCCTGATGCCACTATTGAGTAGCTGTGTGACCTTGAACCAATTGCTCAAATTCTGTGTGCACGAACGAACATACAGACAGAATCACCCACATTGGATTGTAAGTTGAACAAGAAATAATTAAGCCATTGGGATATGGTGGTTGTTTGAAATCACAGTTAGTCCAAGTAGATCAATGAAGAAATTGGTACCAGAAGTGGAGTATTGCCATACAAAATGTTTACTTCCTTAATGCCAGGAAGTAAAAAAACAGATTTAGTAAGGTAGGGAGACCTGTTACAACATTGCAAAACATATGGTCTGAAATAACTTGGAAGGCCAACCATGTACCTTGAGAAGTGGTCAGAAAGAGTTGGACTGATGGTGTGCAGTGGATACGATGGCTGCCATTAGTAAGATATTATAAGAAAGAGTTGAGCTCAGGCAAGGACTGAATGATTCTCAAACAGAAATTGAAGAGAACAGAAAAAGACCAAAGATTAAATGGTCTTACGAGTATGGAAAAGCCAACTGTTTCTGGCCATGAAACACTAAGATGAAAATAAGAAGGGTCTTGAGTGCAAAAGGCCCAGGAAAACTTGTCCGTTTGCAAAGTAACTCAGTCTTATGGCAACAGGTGACACCTCCTCATTCAAGCTTTTTGTTTCAAATAGTCTCAAGGGAGTCACCAGTAAATCATGAGGGAGAGGCCGAAGGAAGAAGAAACCTAAGACTACCAGGCTTATTGGCAAGGTTGTAGAGAAAAGCGAACCCTTGTACACTGTGGTGGAATGTAAATTGGAACAACCATTAGGGAAAACAGTATGGAAGTTCCTTGAAAAATTAAAAATAGAACTACTATAGGATCGAGCAATCCCTCTACTGGGTATGGATCCAAAGGAAATGAAATCAGGATCTCAAAGAGTCACCTGCACTCCCATGTTCATTGTAGCATTATTCACAATAGCCAAGATTTGGAATCAACCTAAATGTCCATCAACAGATGAATGGATAAAGAAAATGTAATATGTATACACAGTGAAAGAATATTCAGCCTTAAAAAGAAGGAAATCTTGTCATTTGCAACATAGGTGAACCTGGAGGACATTATGTTAAGTGAAGTAAGCCAGGCACAGAAAGACAAATACCACCTAATTTTACTTATATGTAGAATCTAAAAAAGTCTAACTCATAGAAGCAGAGTAGAATGGTGGTTACCAGGAGCTTGGGGGAGGGGAGGCAGGGAACAGGTGGAGGGTGGGGAGATGTTGGTCAAAGGGTACAAAGTTTCAGTTAGATAAGAGAAATAAGTTCAAAAGATCTACTATACAACATGGTGACTAGTTAATAGCAATGTATTGTATACAAATAAAGGACAATTATGTGAGGTGATACATATGTTAATTAGCTTGATTTAGCCATTTCGTAATGTATACGTATTTCTAAATATCATGTTGTACACTGTAATATATTCAATTTTTATCCGTCAATTAAAAAACAAATAACAATAACCAAAAAAAAAGAATATCAGGCTTGAGAAGTATGTCTAGGAAAGGACTTTGGGTGCAGTTACAAGCAGATGGAACTCACAAGACACAAATAGAACAGAAGCCTCCTGTGTTTTTGAGACAATTGCCACCAAAGAAAGTATAAGCCTGAACTAAAAAAGAAAGCTTTTGATTGTTCATCAAAAGGTCAATCTTCTCAACATCTGCTTTAGATGTGGCCAAAGAGATGAATGGAAAGAAAGAACCTCACAGTTGGTGAAGAGAAAAATCAAAAGGTAGTTGTTCCTAGAGAGCAGAATCAGGAACTAATCAAAGAACTTTGCAGCCCTTCAGAGTAGAGGCCACCTCAAGTCTTCCCAGTAGAATTTCCTAACTGCTATGGAAGAGGGATACCAAGTCTTCCTTTTCTGAATGGAAGATTTTTTTTTTTTTTCCTTTTTTGTCTATTTTTACTGACCAGTAACGGGATCACAACCCTTGGTGTCGCACCCGTACCGGGGACCGGCAACGGGATCGCAACCCTCAGTGTTGCGCCCGCACCGCACTCAACCAGTGAGCGGGAACTGGTCTCCACATGGGATCCGAACCCTCGGCGGGAGCGCCACCGCACTCCCAAGTGGCGCACTCTCTAGTGCGCCACCGGGCCAGCCCTTTGAATGGAAGATTTGATTGGAGTTATTTTACCCTTGCTCCACCATTGGATATTGGGTGTACATGTGAGGTGAAGTTGCCAAACTCGGGGGAATTACATCCATACTTGACAGAGGGGACAACACTGTGAAGTCTTTGAGCTGGATGCCGTGGCTGGGTGTGACTTTAGATTGTCTCCCTTGGAGGAGGTACAGAGTGCGTTCTATGTATCAGAAGAACAGATAGTTGGTAACCAGAAGTGAAGACTGTGACAGAAGCTGCTGTTTACCAAAGTTTCCTTGTCTTCCTGGGATTCTTCATAGACAACATTTCTCGGGCTCCCCTGCAGTTGACAGTGGGCATCTGGCCAATGGAAAGTGAGTGGAAGCCTTTTCCATCACTGCTGCGATGAAGTGGTTGAGAAACAGATGTGCCTTCTCCAGTCCTTTCCCCCATCCACTACCTGACTCGAAAGCACTCCAAGGGCCTAGCAGCAGGCAGAATCTCTCCCGATTCTGAATCCCTGAATGAGGTCACCTACCAAGGAAGACAACCTACACTGGATAGTGACCTTAATGAGAAATACACTGTTACTGTGTTGAGCAGCCGAAATGTTAAGGATGCCTGATTCCTTCTTGTCCCAACACACAGAAACACAAAAATGCATAGGATGCAAAGATATACTTACCTTCTGTAGACATGCCCACTGAATGACCAACGGGTATAAGAAATGTATTTCAGTAGCACCTTGTTTTACAGATTCGAATCACTTACAGCTGGTTAGTTAAGGTGTGAGTGAGTATGTAACATTTGATGTGGGTCTCAAAGTGTTGATTGGGTAAGGAGGAAGGAAATTCCAGCAAGATTAAGTGGTATAAATAAAGGTCAAGAGGTGGGAGAACAGAAGACATATTCAGGGAATGGTGAGTAATCCAGCTGGTCGAGTTTGGGACTTGTATGAAGGGAAACTCACAAAGAGAGCTTAGTCACAGTGTGAAGAGTGGTTCATAAAAGGCTTCCGAGATGATACAGAAGATAATATATAAGGGAAGATCATTAAAGCCTTATCAGTGGGAGGCATGATCAAATAAATGCTTTAGTGTGATTTATTTGGAATCACTGTGCAAAGGAGCGTGTGGAACAGAGAGAAGAGTCTGAAAGAGACTGCAGGTATAAGGAAAGACAAGAAGGCATGGGACAGTGACCACGGTTACAAAAAAAAAATAAGGGCTGGGCCGGCCCGGTGGCGCACTGCTACAGTGCGCCGCTTGGGAGCGCGGCGGCGCTGCTGCCGAGGGTTCGGATCCCACATACAGACCGGTTCCCGCTCACTGGCTGAGCGAGGTGCGGGTGCAACACTGAGGGTTGCGATCCCGTTGCCGGTCCCGGTCCGGTATGGGCATGACACTGAGGGTTGCGATCCGTTGCCGGACACGAGGAAAAAAAAAAAAGGGCTATTTTGAATATCCTTTGTGAGGAAGGAATCAACAGACTTTGGTAAATGATCCACAGTGTTGAGCAAATAAAGAAGGATTTAAAGACTCCTCTGAACTTGTTTGCCAGGATGAATGGAAAGATGATCAAAGAAATAGAGAAACTAGCAGAAAGAGGGAAATTCAGAGCTTTTGTTATTTGCCAGTAGAAGAAAACAACTTCTCTTAAAAATTACTGAGTTTAAAATGTCAAGGGACTATCAAAGGAGAGATGACATGCAGAAAACTGAAAATGTGGGTCTGAAACTTGGGAAAGGATTTTTTAAAAAGGGTTAAATATATCAATTTGGATTAGTTTTTTCACTTACTATAAAGAGCATCTTTCCAAATCAGCACATAAAAATATTTCTCATTTTTAAGTGGGTTTCCAGTATTTCACTGTATTTATATTTATCTAAGGGTGCCCTTATCAATAGGCATTTATATTATTTCCAATTTTGGGCTACAATAAAAATGTGCAATTATTATTATACATATATTATCCACACTTGAAAAACTGTACAGAAAAAAATCCTTACACATATAATAGCAAACTCAAGGAGTATAAACATTTAACATTTTACTAAATATTGCCAAAATGACTTTTCCAAAAAGGTTATACCAATTTACACTGCCCTTGATAGAGCATGAAAATATGAAAATATTTGAAAAGATAGATTTTGGAGATTTCTGAATAGAAATAGTTGAAACTGGGAAAGGGAGTGAGCTCATCAGGGAAGAGAGAGAGAGAGAGAGAGAGAGAGAGAGAGAGAGAGAAGAAACTGGCAGAGGGAGGAAACCAGGGAGCACAGTATCTCCGTTAGGAGAGGAGGAGTGGACCGACCAGGAGGAGGAATGGTCAGAGATGTGCAAGACACGAGGACCTGAGATGCTGAAAGTCAGAAGGCCAGAAGGAGAAGGTGTAGAAAGGGATAGACTAAAGGGAAGGAGTGAGGGAAGGAGAGAGTGGAAAATAGATGAGTGCAGACTCAATATCATCCATGGGAGAAGAAATGCCTCTTTCTACCTCAAGAATACGAGAGGAAATAATGTGAACACAGAAATTCTGAGAGGTTAATGTTAAAAGTAGTTGCACCTCATATCTTCTTAATAAATGCAAGCGGTATTATTTGCACAGAATACAGGAAGGTAGACAGGCTGGAGACTTCAGGACATGGGAGGCATCTGCAAAAGCTGCTGGGGCCCTGGGGTTGGACAGGCTCAAGCTCCCTGACAATGCCCTCAGATTTCTGGCTTTTGTTTGTTTTCTTCAAGTCCACTCTTACTGCTTAACTTTCAACTTATGCTGCACAATACTTCTGAACAAATGCAGATTTTCCAGAACACTCCCTCTTGCTTTCTGCTTGGATTATCACACCCCAACCCACCTGCCTCCCATCCCGCCTTTGGACATCTCCCTCTCCTCCTTCAAGGTTCAGAGACGTTCCCGGAAGACTTCCCTGACAGCCCACCATTCTCTACTCTTTCCTCCCTTGGTTTATGTACTTCTGCTCTGTGCTGTGAGACTGTCCTACATCAGCGCCAGCAAACTTTTCTGTAAAAGCCAGAGAGTAAATATTTTAGGCTTCGTGGGCCACGCAGCCTCTGCTGCATTGACTCAACTCCGATGTTTTAGCACAAAAGCAGCAATAAACACTATTTAACCAATAAGTTTGATGTTGTTGCAGTAAAACTTTATTTAACAATAGAGTAGCAGGCTGAGTTTGTCCTGTAGAGCATGCTTTGCCCACCCCTGCTGATGATCATTGTTCTACATTCAGTGAACTTATTGAGCACCGACTGTGTGCCCACACTGATTGATAAGAATATAGTGATGAGAAGGACAGGAATGTGCCTGTCTCAAAAGGAGCTTACAATCTATTTGGGCAGCAGATAGGTTCAAAAAATTAAAGAAAGGAAAAAGGAAATAAGTAAAGTTGTAATGAGCGGTATGAAGGGAAAAATTATGGTATTTCGCTACGCTATGGTAGTGAAAAACAGGGGCCCTGTGTGGAAGAGAAGTTTGAGATGGGGTGGGACACCCAAATAGACCTTTGGGAATTATGGATCTGGAGCTCAGAGAAACATTTGGGTCTGGGGACACAGCTTGGGAGTTGCCAAGAAAGAGTGTGAGTGCACAGACAGAGAGGAGAGATGGCATCTTGGGGGAATACCGCCGAAGAGGAAGATAAGCCTGCACAAGACACACAAGAGGAGCAGGGGGTGGAGGAAAATCACCAGGGCAGAGGGTATCCGTAGTTGATAGTTCAGAGACATCAGGAAGATAAGCAGGAATGTGTGGGCCACATGGAGATGATATGCTGGCTCTTTCTAGCTGTGCTGGGGGGCCTGGGTATGGAAGTGAAGAAAGACAGTGGATATGGCCCAGGGTAGAAGATCGACTCGCTAGGCATGGACAAAAGTTGAGTACCAAGAGATTCTAAAAGGTAGCTTTGCAGTGACTGATTACGGGGCTTCAGAGAGATCAGGAGGAAAAAGAAATCAAAAAACCTGTTTACTATTAAAGAATGGGAGATAGTATCAGAGATCAAATAGGTTCAATAGGAATAAGGGGTGGGTGAAGTGCAGACTACAGAGATGGTGGTTCTGAACAGAAAGCTGCCGGTTCAAGATACTGTGGGTGGTAGAGGTCCCAGGGGTGGCATCTACTAAAGTAGAGAAGATACCAAATAACTGAAATGAAGAACCTTAAGAACACTGAGACCAAGGTCCTTATCATTATAACAAAGTACAGTATTAAATGGCTGATTAAGAATGGACAATATGTGGGACTGTTTTGAAAAATGACCCAGGGCTCATTTGTTTTTGTTTTTCAAAGATGTCCCAAGTTGGATGCCTTTTTCCTCTGAAGACTGCTCTAAACAAATGCCACGAACTGAAGGTTACGAGAATGGACTTGGTGATCTCACTGGAAGGGGAGCATGCCTCTCTCATGCCCAACCTTCCTTCTGCTCACCTGTCAACATCTAAACCTAACAGCCTCAGGAAATGCAAATCAAAACCACTGAGATATCATCTCACTCCAGTTAGGGTGGCTAAAAGACTGAGAATGATAAGTGCTAGAGAGGTTGCAGAGAAAAAGGAACTCTCATACACTGTTGGTGGGACTGCAAAATGGTGCAGCCTTTATGAAAAATGGTTTGTAGGTTCCTCAAACAATTAAAGATAGACCTACCATATGACCCAGCTATTCCACTGCTGGAATATAGCCAGAGGAATGGAAATCATCATACCGAAGGGATAACTGTACTCCAATATTTATTGCAGCACTATTCACAATAGCCAAGAGTTGGAACCAGCCCAAATGTCCATCATCAGATGAGTGGATACGGAAAATGTGGTATATCTACTCAATGGAATACTACTCTGCTATAAAAAAGAATGAAATACTACCATTCGCGGCAACATGGATGGACTTAGAAAAAATCATATTAAGCAAAATAAGTCAGGCACAGAAAGAGAAATACCACATGTTCTCACTTATTTGTGGGAGCTAAAAATAAATAAATAAATACAGAAACAAACAGGGGAGGAGGGGTGAAGAAGAAGACACACACACACAATTAAAATAAAATAAAATATTTCTTCCATGTAGAATCATTGGCAGATTAGCAATTAAATGGAGATCCAGGTATTCTACCTAATGTAGGCCTAAATGGGCAGGGAAACAGCTATAAATTTTTGCCCAGAGCTTAAAATGATTGAATGATATCAATTATTGCCTTTTATGCTTATTGAATCCTATTCTAATTCTTTAGGCATTTCTCAGTACTATCAGTTGGAATTAGGTGAGAGCTGGAGACTCTTGACCATAAATGGTTTTCTGACAGAGCAGAAGACTGAATAAAATGGTTTTGGAATATCCAGTACAAGTGAAGCAGCATCCCGATGTAATGAATCAGTAGTCTTAACACCTTTTTTGAACTTTGTCCTTTTGTTTTATTATCATATGGAGATATTAGAAATATCCTTAAATGGCTTGAGAAAAAAGAATAAATGTAGTTTAATTAAATGATATTTCAGAAAATAAATAAATAAAAAAATAAATAAAAATAAACCTAACAGCCTTGGGCCAAATTCTATTCTTAGGTGTTAGTGGTTTTCAATTTCAACAAGCTATATGTCAAGGCAAATGAGCAAAAATTATCTAATAATAACTAGCGAAATTGTCATTCCTCTTAAAGAGGGTAATATTTAGGTAGAAAATTAAAGGACAATGTGAATAAAATAAAAACAAATGGGAGAAATTTTAAAAATATGGCCAGACCTAGAGTTATCTTGAGAAAACAGAGATAAAAACCATGTTGTATGATTCATTTAGGATTGGATTTCAAGTGGAAATGACTTTCAGTCCATTACCTTGAGAAGAGTTGCTATGAGACTGAAAGCCAGTCCTGTCTTCACTGACGGTCTGAGGAATAAAGGCATGAGGCAATTTAACAGCATTTTAGAAATGCAGAATTCTCAGAAGGTACGTCCCAAATCAAGTAGACCTTGCCGAAGAAGTTGGGAAGCATGACTTTAGGAAGAAAGTCTTCAGCTTTGTTTTAGCTTGAATTCATATTGAGCTTTGTTGCCATTATTGTCTTTTTAAATTTGAAACATAAAGGCACCTATCAAGAAAAACTAATCAACATACATGCTCAGTAAATAGAATTCCAATGAAATTTAAAAAAAAACACATGCAATTATTTTAGTATAAGGCACTCCATGCTCATTGAAAACGAAGAAAGGAGTGAGTATTTCTCTGAGGCAGCCTCACTGGGGGTATTTTCAGATTGAGGAAAAAGTCATTCTCTTTCAGAGGCCCGCCTTGCTGAGGCACTAACTCGCTGATTATTTAAGTGTGGAAGTGACAGCCATATATTACCAGGCTATCCACAGACATCTAATTCCATATCCATCCCCTTCCAGAATTAAAGTCCTACCCGTGTTCACCAATCACTTCCCTCTTCCTCTCTCTTTACTGGAACATCCGAGAGTCATTGTGAGACTACTTCCAATCCCTGGCCACAGAGGACAGGTAATCAATACACCTGTTACTCACCTAGAAAGATTCAGACCCTCTGTGTTCATGCCAGTGCAAATGGTTATCATGGAAATTTGACAGGAAATGTTAGCTTGATCTATCTGAAAGATGTGTCTGGATTTTAGTTTCAAACACCTGGTCCCATAATGTCCAATTATCTTTATGAAGCTACCTGTCACACAGGAGTAAGCCTCTACAGAACTCTGCTGTTTACTTTTCTCATTTCAGGGGGCTGATAGTCAAAAGAGTTCTTAAGCCGACAGATATTTTCTAATAAATAGAACAAGCCTTAACGTGCACTCTTCATACACTTTGCCAAAGTGGCAAGAAAGGAGGTTTGAGTTGGTTATCATAGATGCTTCTTTCAAAACGTGTAAAACACACTTCTGGGTTTGAATGGTTTGCCAAAGGGAGATGGAATTCTGCACTTCTATTGATAATGATGCACTTGAGTTTGCTTGTTCAGCTTATATAGTTTAAGAGCTAAAGTAAGTCCCTAGAGGAAAATTCTGTAATGGTTGTGTCTACTCAAATATCCAGCTGAAAAGAGATTTGATCAATCTTTTAAGATACCCATATCAAGTATGTAACATAAAGAAGAATGCCTCAGTTATTCACTTTTTGTTTGAGTGTTTCAGAATTATACAGACAAAGAAATTAAGTAGTTTTTCTCTATAGCAGTTAGATAAGCAGACTTTTTAACTGGAATGGAGGCAAATGAATGAACAAAGTCATGTGTGTGTATTAGGCCATTTTCTGTTGCTTACAACAGATAATCCTGAAACGGGGTAACTTATAAAGAAATAGAATTTATTTCTTACAATTTCACAGGCTGGGAAGTCCAAAGTCCAGGGAACACGTCTGGTGAGGGCCTTCTTCCAGGTGGGACTCTCTACAGAGTCCTGTCGTGACCAGGGTGTCACATGGCAAATGGCTGAGCCAGAGTGAACTAACTTCCTCACTGGCTCTTCTTTTAAAGCCATGAGAACCACAAACATTACCCCATGTGTGGACCAATACATTCACAAGAGTACTATCCTCACAATCTAATCACCTCCTAAAGGCCCCACTTTTCAATTACTATAATAGAATTTCCCACCCTCTTAACACTGTTACAGTGGGGATTAAGTTTCCAACAGAGGAAACTCTGGGGGATGCATTTAACCCATAGAAATATGTGAGAGCAGAGCATCTATTTTTAATAAACCAACCACTGTTTCTCTATAAAGCAAATACAATTAACATTTCATTTGTTCCCTGACTCAATTTTAGTTGAGCACTATTTTTTGAGTCGATCACATATGCCACACTCTGTAAATATTACTCTCAGTAAATATGTATTAAGTCAGAATCTACTATGTCCCAGGCACTGCGTTAAGTACTGAGGCTTTAACAATGAGCAGCACAGACACACTCTTGCTCTCCTGCAGTGTAAGGAAGCAGATATTAAGTACACCCCCCCCCACACACACACACACAATGACAAAATAAAACTTTTAATTGTGATAAATGCCAAGAGGAAAGAGCACCAGGGCTTACGAGAGAGAGTATAGCAAGGGGACTAACTTAGAGCAGGGGGAAGGTGGGTGTTAGAGAAGTCCTCTTCGAGGAGATGACATGTAATCTCAAACTAAAGAACCAGGAATTAGCCAGCCTAAAAACCGGGAATAGTGTGCCAAGGAGAGAGATATGTGTGGGTTTGGGAAGCAAGAAAATGCTTAAGAAGTTTGAGAAACTAAAAGAAGGTCGACATCCTGGAATCGGGTGACCCTAGGTACGAGTGGCAGCAGAAGTGGCTGAAGGACACAAGAAGGTGGTCTTAGTCCCCAGGGTCAAGAGAGGTCAGAGCAGTTTTAATAGAAGAGTGAGCAAGATTCGTGTTTTTCAAAGATCAATTTCTGACCTCAGGGAAAACATTTAGTCAAGCCTCTAGAGAAGGAAGAAAATAGAATTCCCATTCCACTGGCAAGAGTTCTTGTGCACACAAAATCCAAAACAAAATTCACTGTAACATGTTTGGGATGGATCAATCATGGCCATTGAAATGCATGAAGAAAAAACAACGCCTTTCTTTCCCTCTTCCTTTTATGTAAAACCTTAATCCACTCACTTCCTTTCAGATAAGTGGCATTTTTCCAATAAAGAGTGTTGGAACTCCAATAACTAAACTAGTGACCTGGGAATTCTCATGTTGACTTCTCACAGGAATGCTAGAGTCACTCATTCCATTAGGGTTTATCAAGCTCATCCTAGGTCCTAAGCACTTTGCTAGATAGTCAAGGTCCCTTACTTTCCTGGAGCTTACAGGAAATTTGGTTTTACAGCTAGGAAAAAAGTGTTCTGGCTTTAAAATCCAGTAAGGAAGACCAACAGATGCAAAGCATTCTGCCAGACAATGCAAGAAACTTGAAAAAGTGGCCTCCGCACTGCCTCCTCTAGGAACGTCCAGCCTTTTCCTGCAATGTCAGACCTGCTGCTACGAGGAGAGTAACTTCACAGACAACAGCTGTGAAGACAGTCAACAGAAGACGGCAGGACTTGCTAGTTCACATTCAAAACATTCTCGTTTGATTGAATACATCTCTCTCTAAGGTTACAACTCTTTAGCAGGTCTTTTATTTCCTTCAATCTTTTCATTCTATTTTGCTTGCCTTTATTATGGACCATCTTTGCCTGAAGCTCACCATATAATTTCTACTTTCTAATTTCATGCCATGTTTCTCAATCTAAGTTTTAGTCAAATAAAAATACAGATATAAAGCAGACATACTCATATTTATTTGAAAAAGGGTAAGTGACACTGAGCTGTTCCCATGGGGTGGGGGAAGTGGGTATGTATTCACTAAGAATACGAATTTGTTCTTGGAAGCTCTTGCATCTAGGTGCTGATTTGGAAGTGTACTTTTAAATTTTTCCTTTGATTTATGCTAACATTTGAAAAGTGCAGTAAGCTTGAGTCACACTGCAACAGGTGGCATTATGCCACTATTAAAGAGCACTGTATGGGGAAGGAGTGGACCTGTGTTCTGGGCCCCCTCTGTCAGTAAATGATGTGCAACCTGGGACACATCACTGAACATTTCTAAAATTCCATTTCCTCATATGCAAACAAGGAAGCCGGATCAAATCAATGGTTTTCAACCCATTTTTAGAATTGGGATCCTCTAAATGAATAAAACAGTATGTCACACTCCAGTTATAACACAGAACCAAAGTGCCTCTGCTCTGGAAGAACTGGGCGAGGGTGCCAGAGTTCTCCCTAATCCTCCCTTCAAGGCAACCCCTCAGCCACTTCTGTGAAAGTTCCTATGGAACACAATTTGAAAAGCACTGGCCTGGGTCTTAAATGCTGTTTCAGTTCTAAAATAATGATTCAGTGACTTTGTAAGTGCAAATAGGACAATTAAAGTCTCCCACATGATACTCCAAACACAGAATCAACATCTTTACTAACTTCTGCAAGAAGGTAAAAGTGTTCACTCGTTTTCTGTAATTGCTAAGCTCCACCTCTGGTGACCAAACTTCTTAAAATACTGTTACTCTTTTCTTCATCCTAGCACCAACAAAACCTCATAGGTAGGCTTGATGCAGTTTAGCTCCACTACCAACCCTAACCATAGTAATATAATAACAATGAAAGCAAACATTTATTGACTTCCTACTATACGCTAATAAGACCGTTATTACAGAGGGACTGTTATTACAGAGAAAGAAACTGAGGAACAGAGAGATTCCATGACTGCCTAAAGTCACACCATTAGTTGATGGCAGACCTGCAGTCTGGCTACAATTCCAGTTAGGTCACTTCCACACACCTCTAGTCTCTGCTGTGCATGATCCTACACTCAGCCCTCCTCAGAGCCTCTCTGGGACTCCCCTTGTACCAATGCATCTGAATACGCATGTAAAGAACCACACCCTAGTTGATCTTTAAGATGTGGCTGCACTGAAGCTTTGAAAATTCCTACGACTCTCTTTTCCACAGGTTCCAAAGGCTGTTCAATGGCCAAGTGCATGGCATCTGTCTTGGGACTAAGACTTGGGAGCTTGGTACCAGATTCACGGATCAAAGATTCCTCTGCTCTTGCACCTTCTTCCTGTGCCCTTGCAGCGAGCCCTTGATCTGCTCACGGTAAGTATTCCTTCTGCTTCTTGATCTATGACCCTCACTGCGTCTTCTCCCAAGGTTAGGACCAGGTTACATATACGCCCACAGACGGCAGCCTCCACCCCTCATTTGTCAGTTAGCTAATTTGTATTCATATAATAAGCTTTATATGTTAATATAACTGTTCTCTCCCCAATAGATTATACTATCGCAGAAGACAGTGTTGTGTCATATTCTTCTCTATAACTTTAGTGCCGAGGAAAATGTTAATACTATTAATCAACATCAATTATTAATGATGGAATGAAAAAACAATGAAATTAGAGTGGAGAGTCTTGTTTCCTGCCACTATCTAGCCTTGGGATCACAAGCAGCTAACTTAATGGCTATAACCCTCACTTTCCCAAAGTAATATCTATCTTGATATCCTCAAAGGGCTGTTCCAGGAATAAATAAGGGAATGTGTAGGGTCGCACACTATAAACCACAGGTATGGCACATATTGTCGAATTACCATCACTTAAACCCTATCTTTATTTTCTAGGAAGGTTGACTCTAAGGCTTTTTTAAAGTGAAGCAATACAGGACAAGGAAGGGTAATCGCTCATGAATGCTTAGTAGAACTGAAATAAAAATTAGGAAAAATTCATAAGAGTTTCCTGAACAGCAAGACACTGCATCATCCATGTGACTTCACAGACCAGATGAGCCCTTCCAATTCCAGAAGATATTTTACCTCTACAGTCCTGTATACTGCTGGCATTTTCAGGAAAGAAATAAGAGATTATCCAGACATCTTTTATGGATAAATGTGTCTTTCATCATCCTTACTATAAAGGGCAATGTCTTTGTTTTTGCTTTGTTGTTTCATTGTTTTCATCTCTCTCTCTCTCTCTCATTTGCATGTACTCTCTCTTTTTCTTCCTCCCTCCCCTCATTAAATATTTCCAAGGCTTCAGGCGACAGCACATGAAGAAATTATATCCTTAGTCTAACAGAACAACACTAAACTGAGCCAATGCCATTGCTCTAATTTACGAGAAGCTTCTTTAAGAAAAGTCAATTAGGGACCAAAGTATAATCCTAGCATTTCATCAGTGATTGGTACTACAGCATATTATCCTGCAACCAACTGGTAAACAAAACTTAAGCCCATTTCTGGCTTTTCAGAAAAAAAAAATTATCCTTTTTTTTCCCCACCCAGTATATTCCCAAGGATCTCATGCTACACTCTGACCCCCCAGAAGTCAATGATGGTTAAAACTGATTCTGAACCAAGGTAAACAGGGTTCCTCCCAAATGTCTGGAGAGCTCCAGTCTGCAGAAAGCTAATGAAGCCCTTGAAGCAACATGCTTCTCTTCCACCCACACTTTATTGAAATGCTTTTGAGTCTTGTTGTGTTGTAATTACATGCTATAGAAACCTCAACAAACATCTATTTCAAGGATTGGGTCCACGGCTCTTACTAAAACATTTCAATTCCATTTTCCTGAACATACCATCTCTAAATGCATCTGTGAGGGCCCTTGACAAGTATTTCCAGTTTACGTTTCAGAAAACTTAAAAGTGATGCAGGTGTCTGACTTAGTTGATGGTGAATGTAAAGGGAATGCCATTATGAGCTGTGCAGGTTTTCTCTTTCCTTACTATATTTTAGTGTAATATGTGATGTATACAAAAGAATTTTGATTATATATATATATTATAATACATAATAAAAATAAATCCTCATTTCTCCAGCAACATACTTTCCTTTTATTTTCTTTGTGAAAGTTGTTAATTTTAAAAACATAGACTTCACCAGTATTTCTTTTATGCCTTGTTTAAGACAAATTTCTGGCACTGAGATAGATATTTTCCCATTTTTTATAAGAGTTTTATCTCTCAATTAAGTCCTTCATTCATCTGGAATTAATTTTTTCACATGGTATGAAGTAGGATCAGATATTTTTTCTATGTAGATAATCAATTGTCTTAATTTAATAGTTCTTCCTTCCCCTTGAAATCTCAACGCT